>NC_041234.1:116461806-116523480 GCF_002837175.3 Physeter macrocephalus
AGGCTCAGCGGCCATGGCTCACGGGCCCAGCCGCTCCGCGGCATGTGGGATCTTCCCGGACCGGGGCACGAACCCGTATCCCCTGCATCGGCAGGCGGACTCTCAACCACTGCGCCACCAGGGAAGCCCTAAACTACCTTTTAAGTTTGATTATGGATGACTGAATGGTTTGGTTTTTTAGAGAAGTTTTTAATATGTATAAAGTCAAATTTATTAATGTTCTAAATTATTTCCTCCATTATTTCTAAATTTAGAAATTCCTATTCCTATTAGTGATTTGATAAATATTTATTTCTGTTTTCTTCTAGTTTTGTGGTTTGAATTTTTTGAACATTTAACTCAATAATTTTTCTAGAAATTACTTTATGGTATATACTAATAATTTTATTTATTTTTCCCTAGATAGTTAATGACTTGTCCTAATAACATTTATTACTAACCTTTTTCTTCCCTTTTATTTGAGATGCCTTCTTTATCATATATTAGTTTCATATACATAGTTGGATCGGCATGGGGGCTATATATGATTTCATTGATTTGTATATCTAAAATTGTTCCGGTATCCTAGTGCTTTAATAATTGTAGATTTATAACATGTATTTTTAATGCAGTAGACTATAAATAAAAATTTTAATATCTGATAGGGCTAATTCCTCTTCATTACTCTTCTTTTTCAAAAGCTTTCTGTGCAATTTTCTTCCATTTGTTTTTCCTACAAAATCTTTGGATTATTTTGTAATCAAGTCCCCAGAGAATCCTGTTGGTGTTTTGATTGGAATTCAGCTAAAATTGTAAATAATTTAAGAGCAAATTGATTTCTCTTTACCACATTCAGCCTTCCAATTCAGGAACGTGGTATGTCTCCTTACTTATTCAAGTCTTTTTTATATTTTGTCAGTGAAGTTTTATAGTTCTCTTTTTATAGGTCTCACATGGTTCTAATTAAAGTTACTCCTAGGCATTTTGGATTTTGTTCAGCAAACTTCTCCAGTATGACTGAGAATGCCCACACAGCCCACTGATAAATCTAAACCAGGATATTGAGGCCCATATTTTCTAGGCCATGTGGTTTGACAGTAATTGAGGCCATATAGTGTAGTGGTTAAATGCCTGGGCCTTAGCGTCTAGACCGATCTGGTTCTGAATCCTCGTTCTGTCACTTATTAGCTATGTAACCTTGGGCAAAATATGTAAACTCTCTGTAAACTCTGTCTCAGTTGATTCATCTGTAGAACAGAGCTACTAATAGTACCTTTCCTCACAGGGGTTTGGGGGGCAATGAAAGTGATCAACAAGTGTGAACTATGGTACTGATGATAGTGCCAGGAATTGGGCATTCAGAGAAAAATTGGAAACAAGACTGTCTTGAAAAGTTCAGACTGCCAAAACCATAGGGAAATGAAAACGAAGAACGATGCAAAGAAGAATGAAAGGTGAACAGAGAGAGGAAAGCAGGAAAAGGGAGTTGCTCGCTATAGGGAGTTCTAAGACCCCCTCTTCTGATGGGAAGAGTATGGAAAATGGCTGTGTCATCGTTGGACCAGGTATGCAGACCATGCTGGGGAAACCTCCAGAGGCTGAGGAGAGGGAAAGGGAAGCAAACAAAATACATGGATAGTTGTTCTTCACACCTCTACCCTCCTGCCCACCCAGCTGAGCCTTAGTCCCAGGGTGGGGAGAGAAGCTCGCCTGAGAACCACTGTATTGGAGGGATATGGCCTGGTGGCCATGGGAACCTGTGGAGCCAGAATTCTACTCGCAAGACATGCTTCTTTGGGATTGTGTAGGTCAGAGTGCAGCTGAGTGATTCTCTGAGAGCAGCCACAAAGGGAGGCGAGCGTGGTTCATGGAAAGAGATGGAAAAGTGTCTGATAAGCCAACCCCTTGAGCTGGGAGGTCATGGATTTGGCTCATTATTATTTTATTAATCGTAGCATATGTTGCTTGAGAGTGTTGGTGACATTTCACTAGAAGACCAGATCACTTCTTAAATGGTGATGGGCATGAAGTGGAGGAGTGGGGAGGATGGAAGGGAGGAGGGGACAGAGAAAAGAAGAGGAGGGACTGCTGCCTCTATGTGAATGCTTGCACAACTGTATACTCAATTGAGCTGTATGCACAGCACAGTGTGAGTTTTACGCCGTAGGTGTTTCTCCACAGCCACTCGCAGAGATGCAGCTTTATTTATTGTGTGTGGCATTGTTTTGGGACAAAAAGAACTAATATCCTTAATTTAATCTGAGATACAAATGGGAAGCCGAAAGGTGAAGATCCCTGTAAACAGAATATGAGAAATATCCTACTGCCTAACGATTCCTGTTCTAATTCTTTTATATTCCCAAGGATATCCTCAAGATGCAAGCCAGCAATGCTGTGTCCCAATAAAACGTCCATTATTAAATAGCAGATATTTGAGATATTCTTGGACACCATCATATCCTATAACATTAATGCTGGAAAAGCCTTTTGAGACCCACCAATAGAGCCACTGATGCCCAGCAGAGGGAAATAACTCGCGTGCGGTTGTGTGATGAGCTGGTGGCAGAGCCAGAACTGAAGCTGAGGTCTCCTGGCTCACAGTGCCCTTTCTTTCCTCCATAACATCGAGTCTGCCTACTTTTGGAAACTCCTAGGACAGCTGTCTTTTAGCACTTATTCAGCCTTTGCCTTGTGACCTTCTAGTGCATTTAGGACGTGTGTTATAAACCCACCAATGTGATTTTCTTTCTTCAGGGGAATAGGGTGATGGGAACATAGTGCAGCCCACATATGGAGGAGCAAGGAATATTTTCCAGAAGCTAAATTGTCTTTTTATCTTTTTTTCTTCCCTCTAGAGATATTTCTGAAAAGATACACTAAATTCTATAAACATTTCCATTTCACAGCATCTAAGACTGGCCTCTATGGGTGAGGCCTTTGAGGTGGGCTCTGCCCATATTCTGCTCCCCATTCAGGCTTCCCCTGGGGTCTCGAACACACCTTCTGACATTACCTATCTCACCGTGTGGTAATTAGTTGAGTCTACAGCACCACAGCATTCTCGATCTACGACCTAGCTGTGATCTCCTCCAGGACCAGGACTGGGCCCGATTCCCTATCCCCAATGAAGGGCAAGGACCCAGGAAATATCTCTGGATTGAATCCCCGGAGCAGAGAGGATATTAAGAAGAAGCTCCGGTTTTAGGCTCTGGGCCTGTAGGTTTGCCATGTAGCCTCAGGTCAGTCCATGAACCATTCTCCGCATTGGTCTCCTTTATGTAAGGGGATGGTGATACTAGCGCCACCACTACCTCCCAGAGGAATGTGAGAATAAATGAGATCATGATTACCAAAACTCTCTGTGAACTGAAAGGCCCTACAGAAAAGTAAAGCATATGATAGTAGTGGCTAGCATTCTGGGAGAACTCGCTGAGTGCCAGAAAGCACATTCAAACTGCACAACAGCCCTATGAGGAAAGGGCTACTGTTACCCCGTTTTATAGATGGGAAAACTGAGGCACAGGGAAGCTAGATAATTTTTCCAGGATCCTACATCCCTAAGGACACAGAGCTAGCGAATGGTTATGATATTATAAGCTAATGAGAGGCTATAACTTGCTCAGCCTGACACAGCCAAGTTTCAGAGACAGAACTAAAATTTTGGTCTCTTGACTCCAAGTCCAGTGCTCTATCTACCGAGCCTAGTGCATGATGTGCTGGGAAAACCATCCAGGTATCTCCTGTGGAAGCATGCTTGGTGCATGGTATTGCTGCTCTGAATATGTCCTCTTGCCCGAGGAAAAGATGCAGAAAGTGGAAATGAAAGGTTCTCCCTGGGGTGAAGGACTTCAAATTATGGGTCAGTTTTCAAAACGAGCCACTGAGGGGCCTGGGGGAGGGACTGTCATCCCAGGTGGGTTGGTGAAAGTGAATAAGCACACTTGGCTTAGAAATAAATGACACATTTCTCTCTCTTCTATATTTCTATCCTAAACAACCTAGATCTAGATCATACATATTTTTCATGTCAACTTGCTGAAAGGTTATTTGTAAATAAGATATGACGCAAATATAATTTGGCCAACGGCAAGCACCTTTGTCATACAGTTTGACATTTCTAATAAACACCCAATGACGCGGGGCTTATTACCTGGCCTTTGTGTATGAAGGCAGGACCTTCATGCTGTTTCTGAAAATAAATCCCACTGCTTAGTGCTAATCTAGAGACCCTTTATGCACCAGTAGTCCACACTGTGTGCACATTTCTGTGCTCCCTACTTTGTACTCTGTGTGTGTGTTGAGGATACAAGGGTACAAGGAAGTGACAGACATGTAGTTCCTGTCCTTACAAAGCTTAGCATCAAGTGAGCCTGAAATGGATTATATCCACAGGACACTGGTTTTCTTCAAAGTCTGTAATAATAATTATAATAATAGCCCTTACAGAAGGATTTAGAGTTTTCAAAACACACGCCTACTATTTTAAATAGCTGTATTGATTTTCTGGTTACACACGTGTTTGGTCTTTAAAAATATCATGAAGACTATAGTAACATACAGCATAAGACACGTCCCCTATTAATCCCACACCGTTTAAGGTAGCTATCTCTGTTAACCATTTAGCGTCTCTTTCCTGTAGACCTTGTTCTCTGCATATACACATATAGAAATATTGTTTATTGATATTACAAAAAGGGGAGCATCCAATGCAAAGAGTTTTATACTTGCTTTCTTTCACTTGTCTCAGATTGTCTTAGATGGCCTTCCATCCCCATAAAAGGTGGGAAGGCAAGAACAAGCAAATGCAAGAGATTGTGTCGTTGATCTAAACAAGAGCGAAAGGACTTTAACGGCAGCCACCATTGGTGATCACTTCCTGTAAGCTGGGCACCGGGTCAAGTGTGTACCTGCATATTACCTGCACTACCTTAGTTAAGCAAATCCCGGCCTTGTGCTTTCATAGCAGAGTGGCCTCAGCTCAGTCACCTAGCCTATCTGAGCCTCCCTTTCTTCATCTATAAAATGGGAGTAATGATGGCACAGGCCTCACAGGTTAATGGTGAGGGTTAAATAAATAAAGTACTTCTAAAAGTGCTGAGAACATTGCTTGGCACATACACGATGCATGTTAGCCATTGTCATCTTTGTTGTTGTAGTTGTTATTATTATTTTTGTTTGCCTGTGACTTGGGTGCTTTTATTATCCCCATTTTACAGATGTTGAAACTGAGGTTCAGGTTGTGTGCCTGACTTGTCCAAAGTCTCACGGCGAGTACGTTAGAGGAACGGTGATTCTGATCCTACTCCAGGCCTTTCCCACCTTCCGTGTGCAGATATATCACCTGGGCGGCCTGGTAAAATACAGAACTTTGGGTCTTCAGGTCTGGGGAGGGGCCCGAGATTCTGCACTTCTAAGGGGCTACCAGGTGATGCTGAGGCTCTGTTGGAGACCTAGGTCTTCACGCTGAGTAGACTCTTTTTAAGAACCTCTAGCTGAATTTCCCAACTCTCTTCTCATTGAGTTTAGAACATTGGCTGTCAGGGTTTCTGCACCTAGATATGCGTCTCACAGGATTCAATTTAGCTGATCCTGTAGCTTGTCTTCATTTTCAGACATGCCACTTGAATCAGCAATACATTAACACTCACCAAGTTATCCCTGCTTTGTCAGTCAACTGCTTTCAGTACTTATCAGATTCATTTCTGCAATGATAGTTTCGCACTGTTAATTATTCCCTTTTTACTTTTCTGAAAGGTAATGTAGGTAACTTCTTTGGTTCTTTTCCTAATCATTGATTCGACAAATACATATTATGTCCCTACTAGTGGGCCAGGCACTGTTCCAGATAATGAACAGAGGCAGAAGTGCCTATCTTTAGGGAGTTTACATTCTGTTGGCAGTGAAGGCAAGAAACAGATAAGCAAGAACGCTGGATAGAGTGTTGGATGAGAAATCACAATGGAGATAAGTAAATCCAGGCAGGAGGGGAGAGAAGGCTGGGGCAGGAGATGCTCTTTCCTGTAGATGGTAGGGAAGGCCACACAGCTAACGTGGTGTTCAAGCAGGACCCTCAGGGAGCTAAGAGAGCACAGCAAGTGGCTATTTGGGCAAAGAATATTCTAGGCAAAAGGAGCAGCAAATGCAAAGACCCTGGGGCAGGAGTCTGCTAGCCTATTTGGAGAATAGCCTGGAGGAGATTGTGGGAGTGAGAGGGAGGAGAGTAGCCGAAGTCATGGGTGGGGGGGGGGGTCAGGCTGGGGAAGGACCTTAGAGAGCCTTGTGAGGATTTGGACTTTCATTTTGCTGATATGGGAACCATGGCAGGATTTTGAACAGGCAAGTTTCTACAAGATCACTCTGGCCTCTGTATTAAGAATAATGGGAGGGAGAGCTTGTCTCGTCTGGTAGGAATGGAATAGAGACACCAGTCAGAAGGTTGGAAACATTTGCTTTACAATATTTCATGACATAAGTAAGCATTTAAAAACTGACAGGGTTACTGGGATGAACTCTGTCTAAAGAATCGACAGTAAGGATGTTAATAACAGCTACCGCTAACTGCGGACCTACTGTGTTCCAGGCACGTGGATTATGGCTTCACATGGTGTGGTCTCATGGCATCCTCACCACGACCTTATCAAGTAGGCCACTGCCCCTTTCGGAGACATAAACTAAAGTTCAGAAAGGTTAAGCCACTTGTTCAACGTCACACAGCAAAGAAAGGGCAGAATCAGGAGTCAAGCTTAGGTCTCCAGTTCTACAGTGCCACCCTTCTTCCCCTAATCATAGGGATTGCAATTGAAGACAGATTCAAACCACTCTCAACTCTGCAGTTTATTATCTGTCTTTAATACTTTAAAAAAATGTCTACTATTCCATGACTTTGTGACTAGCTTTTAACTTAGCGTGCTGCAAAATAATATTATGAGTGCAAGGTCCTAGATTGGGAATTAGGTCCAGTTTCATCAGGTGCTTCCCCTGTCAAAGAAGAAAAGGATTCTGTTCTTAGCTGACTGATCAGCTTTTCCAGGCCTTTCAGGAAAAATTCACTTGTGTGTTTCCTTCCTCTAATTCAGGTAATTTCATCACCTACTTATATTAAAAGTAACAGGCCAGTCCCCCCTCTAGACGTTGCTGATTGGTTTATGCTGGAGGCCATCTCATCTTCTTGGCTGTGTAGGGTGTCTCACCTCTCTGAAATGACATTAAAGAAGACAAAAGCCAAGCAAAGTTCATACTGCTTTTCACGCCTGCTATTAGAATAGTATCCGCAGTGGATCATATGCTCATGAAATTTGCTGCAACTTTTTAAGAACTCTACAGTGCACCCACTGCATCTTGGAAATTTAACTTTGTAGTCAGGAGAAAAAGTTGCTGCTGTAATGTTTAAGATCACATCCAATTGGGAAGAGCTGTGGTAACTTAAACAGGGAAAAGATCTTTTACTTCTAGGTAGAATAAATCTACTAATAGACCCACTTATTTCAATCCTTCCCTGCTCTCCCGAGCATGTGTGCCACTTGTGCACGTGTGTGTGTGCGCGCGCGCGCGCACACACACACACACACACACACACACACACACACAGGAAAGGCTGCAAGCTGTCTTTATAGACTTTCTATTGCTTCAGAAGCCACTTCCTGACCTGTGCTTTCATCTGAAATCTCGGTATGACATCTCAGCCCTGAAGGCAGTTATTTCTGTTGGTCTCTGGCTGGGAGATAGGCAACGTCCCATCTCTGAAGCTTCACTCTGTGGCTTGAGCAGCCATGCTGCCCTACACCCCGCCCCAATCTGTTCCCCGCCCAACAACCCAAAATGAAGAATGAAACTCTGGACTGTACGCCTATTTTTTCTAAGACTGAAAATCCTCACTATTTATTGCCAGTGAAGAAGCATCCTGAGAGTTTGCGTGCATTTTTCCGGCGAATGCTGAGATACATGGCCAGCTGTTGCCCAAATTCAAGGGCATAAGGTGTTCCCTCTGGGCAAAAACTGCAAGCCCTTTATCTATAAGATGGCAAGCAAACCTTACGGCTTTGTCACTTAACTGCCTTGTGACCACAAGCATGTCACTTCAGCTCTCTGGGCCACACTGTCCTCATTGGTAAATGAGGGAAATGGCACTTCCCTCGTTTCTACTTGTGCTGGCCCTTGTTTGCTCCAGTGTAGGTCTTCTGGTTTGGTGGTCAGTTTCCCACTCTGCCTTATCTTGAGTGCAGTCTGCAGATAATAGGAAGGGAGGAAGTGGCAGGCGAGAACAAAGACCTGGTGCTCCCCGACTCTGCAAGAATCCTTGGTTAGAACACAGGTCTCCTGCGACCTTGCAGAGACACGGAGACCAGCCTTTGGAGGAGGGTGTGCTGTCTCAAGTGGCCCGAGGGCAGAGCCCCGCGGGCCAAGGTGGGTGCTTGCTGTGTAGCCTGGGCATCATAAGTAAGGATATTCTGTACTTTGGTGCAGTGCTTTTCACTTTATCAAACCTTTTACCATCCATCCACAATCTCGTCTAAGCCTTCCAGCAGTGTGTGACATAGGCAGGCCAGGTGTTATTAGGCCCATTTTTACAGATAAATAAACTGAGACCCGGAGGGTTGAAAGGATTTGCTCCTGGACACAATAGACCAGCTTTCTTTACCATAAACTAAGTGTCTTTTAATTGGATCCCTACCTTATTGCTAGCTCTGTCCATAAATTTGAAATAGGAATGTGGCTACTTTCCCTTCATAAAGTGTGTGGGAGAAATGATTGGAGCTGAACGTCTTCTCCGTCTACATTTAGTCCTTCATGATTTCATGGCTTTAAATGCCATCTATGTACCGATGGCCCCTCCAGTGTGGACTCTTCTAGAACTCCAGATTCATCTATCCAACTGCCTACCTACTGGGCATCTCCACTGGGATTGCTAGGAGACATTTCGAATTTATCAGGTCCCAAACTGTAACCCTGATCTCCACCCCCACCCCCCACCCCGCCCTCAGTGGGCCATTCTTACAGTTGCTCAGGCCAAAATCCCTGGAGTCACCTTTGTCACCTCAACTCTCACATCCCACATCCAGGCCATCAGCAAGTCCTATTTGGCTGTACCTTCAAAACATATTCCTCAGTCTAACCATTTCTCCACCTTCCACTTCTACCAGCCTGGTCTGAACCACCATCATCTCTCACCTACATTGTGTAATAACCTCCTACTCTTCTGCCCTCTCCCCCTCTATACTTTATTCCTCCCATGGTCCCCCAATTCACTCAAGAGTACAAGTCACCGTGGTGGCTGCTGAGGCCTAATATGATCCAGCCACCCTCTTACCTGGCAGACCTGCCCTCCTCTTACTCCCCCTTCCCGAGTCTTGCCACTCAATGTACAGTGCCCATCTAACCGTCCCTGGAACCCACCAGGCATGCCGCTACATCAGGGCCTTTGCCTTACTTAGCTGGTTCCTCTGCCTGGACCACTTAACACCCTTCACCCCAGTGTCATCAGACCTACCTCCCCCAGCTCTTTCAACTATTTGTTCATGTCTCACCATCTCAGTGAGGTCCCCCCTAGTCACCGTATTTATAATGTCACCCACATCCAACCAGGCCTCTTACAGGGCTCTATTTTTCTCTTAGTACTTATAACTCTCTAACATATAGAACTAACTTGATTATTTATTGTCTCTCTTCCACCTCCCATTAAAGTATAAGATCCACTTACAGGGTTTTGGGGGGTTTTTTTGGTCTTGCTCACTGGTGTATCTCAAATGCTTAAAACAGTGTCTGCCAAAAAAATAGTGACTTGAGACATTCTGTTGAATGAATATTTGTTGGAGCTATTTAGAAAGATGGAGATAGACAGAAAGCTAGTAAGTGTCAGAGATGAAGAATTAGGGGCACTCAGTCATGCTATTCAGGCTGATATCTTAGCACTTTCCCCGTTGCATTGTAATTCATGGGTTTGCATATGTGAGTGAGTCAAGTTTAGGGTCATGATTAGAGACAGGGACCTTCTAGGCTTCATCTTTGAAACCCTAGCTTCTAGCACAGTTATTAGGGTAGACTGAGCGCTGAAGGAAATGTTTAGGGAGTGCATGAAGGAGTGATGGGTGAGCCCATGGACAGAAAGGGTAATTATTAACTGAAGATCAAAATGGAGATGAGAGAGGGACTATATGCTGCATTTATTCCATGCCTGGCACTGTTCTACATGCTTTACACATATTAACTCATTTAATTCTAAAGTAACCTTCTGAGGTCTATGTGTATTATTATCCTCATTTTTCCAATGAAGAAACACAGGTATTGTGGAGTTAAGAAACTTGACGATGACCACACAGCTAGTTAACTTTAGAGCTAGGGTTTGAACCCAGGCAGTCTGATACAGAATGAATGTTCTTAACCCTCATACTATTTAGAAGTAAATATTGTTATTATTTCAAAATTTTATTTATTATAAAAATGATTTTTATGAAAAGTATTAATACTATTTTCACCTGCTAGAGAAGATTGAAGAGGCGGTAACACTAGTAGACTTCAGTGTTTTCCATTGTTTTTGATACCTTTATTACACCAGACTTTTAGGTTGCCTTCCTGACTAATGTTTGACAAGTTGTGGTATAATATATTATTCTACTTGCTGTTTTATTCTACTTGCTGTATAATATATTATTCTACTTGCTCATTGCAACTTATGGGCTTGCATATCTCTGTGAGTCAAGGTTAGGGTAATAATTAGAAATAGGGTTAGGAGTTGCCCTTCAAGAGCAGGAACCTCATTTGCTTCATCTTTGAAACTGTAGCTTCTAGCACAGAGGAGATATTTTTCGAAGAAGGACATACAGACAGTGGTGAACTATAGGTCCAATAGGATGCAACCTAAATTTTGTGATACAGTCTCTGTCTTTGTGGCCATCTATGTTTCAGTATAATTAAGTGACTGGACCCGGTGATTCTGACGTAGGGGGTGTCCTGTGCCTTACATTGAGAGACACAAACAATGAAAGAGTTGAACAACATCCTTGGGTAGTGGTTCCCAGGACTTGCTACGGTTTTGCATTCCAAGGTACTGGACCTATGGACAATGTTTTACTAACTTGGCCGAACGTATTTCTGTTTTGTGTAGTTTCTGATGCAGAGGTAGTCATCGTATGGATGTTGGGGAGAGACGGTGACATCATTCGGCACCACCCAACAGCCAATTACATAGTGTCTGCTCTGTGCCACGCCCTGCGCTGGGCCCTGGGGACACAGAGAAGAAAAGTCTTCGTCCTGGTCCAATTTGCAGCATTTCTTTGGGATTTGCAAGAGTATCTAATAGCTTTAGCATCCAATGGGAAGCTGATTTGTGGGTGTGGAAGGTAAAGGTTTTGTTTGCTTTGAGGAGGAAGGGCTCATCAGGGCGTTCTGATTTGATTGCTTGACATTTTCTCTTTCACGTTTTCACCAGTGAACAATGGCTTTCTGTGCAGAAATCAGATGGGTTGGCAATTTGTAATGTGGGTGATTAAGGATTTTCCTAAGAAGTGTGGAGTTGACAACAGCTATAAATAAAGGTTTAACTATTCATAATTAATTGAGTCATAGTTTATGTATTACTACAAATGTTAGTAATGTCACTTGTAAATGCATCATTGACGTGGAAATGGAAACGACTTATTGAATTTTCTAGTCCATTCTCTATCAATGCAAAATTGTTCCCTCCTGTATTTTCTTAATTGTTTAAGCCGATCAGTCATGTTCTTAATGACTTGATATATTAATAAATTAAGGTTTGGGGCCCACAGAGGGAAAATGTATACACATATTAGAGTAGATTATGTTCCTTACAGGAGGTTATATTCCTGGCAATATACGAAATATTTGCTTTGAAAAAAAAAACAAAGGAGACTTTAAAATTTAGGAGGGGATGTTAAGCTTAATATAAAGGCTAGCGAGCAAATTATAGTTATTTATAGGCCTTTTATTTGAGTAAAATGGACACAGTTTAATACTTAGCCTAATCTTGTCACAATATTTTTGTTCCTTTTAGTATTGTGGTTACATTTTGGATACCATGTACTCTGGGAGTTTTCAAAATGTCCTTGAAGAAACGAAAGAACAATTGATTGGTTGGGGTACGGGGTGATTCTTCACCTTTAGTACCCCTGCCTTTATCTAAGACACAGTAACATTCCAGGTTTTTCACATCATTCTACTGTTGTGAACTCCAGTATCCTAATTACTACCCCCAAAACACAGTCTGTTGTGTCCTATGGTCACTAATCAATCAATCATTTTCTTTCTCTTTCTCTCTCTCTCTCTCTCTCTCTCTCTCTCTCTCTCAGTTGTTTCCCTTCTTCTTTCAGTACATCTTTCACCTTCTCAACTGGTGCCCAAGGTAGGAAAATAACCTCTGAACAGAGACAATTAAGCAACTATTAATACAAATCTCAAAAATTAGTCCAAGAATAAACGAATAGAAGATCAATGATTGGACTTGAGTATAATAGAAAATAGAAAACATGAATGAACTGGGGCACATGTAGTCTTTAAAACATGGGATGTTGCCCAATACCCCAAATCATTTGACATTTATATGAGACTTTGTTTTCTTGAACACTTTGAGTACAAAGAACTTTGTGAAAAAAAACAGACACATAGACTAATGGAACAGAATTGAAAGCCCAGAAATAAACCCACACATATACAGTCAACTAATATTTGACAGGGGAGTCAACAATATTCAGTGGGGAAAAGATAATCTGTTCAATAAATGATGTTGGGAAAACTGGATATCCACATGCCAAAGAATGAAATTGAACCTCAGTCTTATGCCACTCAAAAAAATTAACATAAAATGGATTAAAGACTTAAATGTAAGACTTGAAACCGTAAAACTCCTAGAGGAAAGCATAGGGGAAAAGCTCCTTGACCTTGGTCTTGGCAATGATTTTTTGGATATGACGATAAAACCAAAAATTATCAAGTGGGGCTACATCAAACTAAAAACCTGCGCAGCAAAAGAAATGATCCACAAAATGAAAGGCAACATATGGAATGGGAGAAAATATTTGCAAATCATATATCTTATAAGGGTTAGTATTCAGAATATATAAGGAACTCATACAACTTATTGGAAAAAATATATAATAATTTGATTGAAAAATGGCCAGAGGACCTGAATAGACAGTTTTCCAAAGAAGACATACAAATGGCCAACAGGTACATGAAAAGGTGTTCATCATAACTAATCATCAGGGAAATGCAAATCAAAACCACGGTGAGTTATTGCCTCACATCTGTTGGAAATGGCTATCACCAAAAAGAGATTGTAAGTGCTGGTGACTGTATGGAGGAAAGGGAACCCTCCTGGACTGCTGATGGGATTGTAAATCGGTGCAGCCACTATGGAAAACAGTATGGAGGTTCCTCAAAAAATTAAAAATAGGACTACCATATGACTCAGCAATCCCACTTTTGGGTATTTATCTGAAGGAAGTGAAATCACTATCTAAAAGATATCTAGAAGAGATATCTATACTGCCATGTTCGTTGCAGCATTGTTTACAATAGCCAAGACATGGAAACAACCTAAGTGTCCATCAACAGATGAAGGGATAAAGAGATTATATATATATGTGTGTGTGTGTGTGTGTGTGTGTGTGTGTGTGTGTGTGTGTGTGTATATATATATATATACACATACACACACACACACATATATATGTAATATATTCAGCCATAAAAAGAAGGAAATCCTGCTTCTGCCATTTGCAACAATATGGAAGAAATTAGAGGGTGTTATGCTAAGTGAAATAAGCCAGAAAGAGAGAGACAAGTAGTGTATGATATCACTTTTGTGTGTAATCTTTAAAAAAGTCAATTTCATAGAAACAGAATAGAATGGTGATTGCCAGGGGCTGGGAGGAGGGGGAAATGGGGTGATGTAGGTCAAAGGGTATAAATTTTCATTTGTAAGAAAAATAAGTTCTATGGATCTAATGTGCAACATGTGGCTATAGTTAATAACACGGTGTTGTATACTTGAAAGTAGCTGAGAGTAGTCTTAAGCATTCCCGTCACACACACACAAAAAGAATTAACTATGTGAACTCTTGGATGTGCTAATTATCTTGATCTTAGTAATCATTCCACAATATATATGTATATGAAATCATGTTCTAGACTTTAAATATATACAATTATATTTGTCAGTTATTCCAAATTATACCTCAATAAAGTTATAAAAAAGAATGTGTTATATAAACACAAGGGAATGCTATTCAGCCATTAAACAGGAAGGAAATCCAGCCCTTTTTGACAACGTGGATGGACCTTGAGGACATTATGCTAAGTGAAATTAGACAGAGAAAGACAAAGACTGTATGATCTCACTTACATGTGAAATCTACAAAAAACCAAACTCGTAGAGACAGAGAGTAGATTGGTAGTTACCAGGGATGGGGAGTGGGGGAAATGGGTGTAGATGGTCAAAGGGTACAAACTTCCAGTTATAAGATGAATAAGTTCTGGGGAATCTAAGGTACATTGTCTATAGTTAACAATGCTGAAATGTATACTTGAAAGTTGCTAAGAGAATAGTTCTTAAAAGTTACCACCCCCCCCACATAAAAAAAGTTAACTATGAGGTGATGGATTTCTTAACTAACCTTACTGTGGTAATCATTCCACAATATATATGTGTATCACTTCATCACATTGTACACTTTAAACTTATACAGTATGTCATTATACCTCAATACAGCTGGGGGAAACAAAGAACTTTGTGATAGTTACTAAGTTATTTACTTCCATGTTCTGTGTGGGAGTTCAGCATTATATCAAGATCTCTTTTACACAGGGGAACTTGGAGACTTACTTAGGAAGGCTGCACTTTTAGCATCACTGACTCGGGAAAATACAGAGGAAACCAAGGAAAATAGTAATATAGCCTGCTCCACCTCCTAACTTGGACACTGTTTTCATTGGGATCAGTAGATGAAAACTGTTACCAGTGGTTCATGTTCATTGCTTGAGTTATGATGAAGGGAAAGGCAGTCTTTTCCCTTCTTGAGTTTGGAGAATAAGAACTTTGCATCCTTACATTCAGCTACAATATTTTCAGTTAACTCTATTCATCTTACTTCTGTATCTCTTTTTTCTCAAGCTGAAAATTCCAGTGATACAGAAGAAGCATGCAGGGTCCTGGCGGAGTTCATTATAATGGGAGAGACTGGAGTACATTTAAATAAATGAAAGAGCCATTGTTCTATGTGTCTGTTTTTATGGCAGTAGCATGTTGTTTTGATCACTGTAGCTTTGTAGTATAGTCTGAAGACAGGTAGTGTGATACCTCCAACTTTGTTCTTCTTTTTCAAGATTGTTTTGGCTATCCGGGGTGTTTTGTGGTTCCATGTGAATTTTAGGATTATTTGTTCTAGTTCTGTGAAAAATGTCATGGGTATTTTGATAGGGATTGCATTACATCTGTAGATTGCTTTGGGTAGTATGGCCATTTTAACAATATTAATTCTTCCAATCCAAGAGCATGGGATATCTTTCCATTTCATTGTGTCATGTTCAATATCCTTCGTCAGTGTTTTATAGTTTTCAGAGTATAGGTCTTTCACCTCCTTGGTAAAGTTTATCCCTGGGTATTTTATTTTATTTTTTGATGTGAGTTTAAATGGGATTTAAAAAAAAAAACTTTCTCTTTCTGACATTACATTATTAGTGTATAGAAATATGACAGATTTCTGTATATTAATCTTGTATACTGAAACTTTGCTGAATTCATTTATTAGTTCTAGTTTTGGGGTGGAGACTTTAGGGTTTTCTATATAAAGTATCATGTCATCTGCAGATAGTGAGAGTTTTACTTCTTTCCTTCCAACTTGGATGCCTTTTATTTCTTTACCTTTTATGATTGCTGTGGCTAGGACTTCCAATACTATGTTAAATAGAAGCAATGAGAGTGGACATCTTTGTCTTGTTTTTGAATTTAGAGGAAATGCTTTCAGCTTTTCACCATTGAGTATGATGTTAGCTGTGGGTTTGTCATAAATGGCCTTTATTATGTTGAGATATTTTCCTTCTGTAACTACTTTGATGAGAGTTTTTATCATGATCCAGCAATTCCACTCCTGAGTATATATCTGGAAAAAACAAAAACACTATTGGAAATGATACATGCACCCCAATGTTCATAGCAGCACTATTTACAATAGCCAAATATGGACGCAATCCAAGTGCCCATCAACAGATATGTGTGTGTGTGTGTGTGTGTGTGTGTGTGTGTGTGTATAAAATGGAATATTGAGGGGGGTGTATTTGTGTATATATATATATATATATAATGGAATATTAATTAGCCATAAAAAAGAACAAAATTCTGCAATTTACAACAATGTGAATGGACCTAGAGAATATCATATTAAGTGAGATAAGTCAGACAGAGAAAGACAAATACCGTATGACATCAGTTATATGTGGAGTCTAAAAAATAGAACAAATTAGTGACTACAACAAAAAAGAAACAGACTCACAGATATAGAAAACAAACTAGTGGTTGCCAGTGGGGACAGGGAAGGGGCAGATTAGCGGTATGAGATTAAGAGATACAAACTACTGTGTATAAAATAGATAAGCTGCAAGGATGTATTGTATAGCACAAGGAATTATAACCATTATCTTGTAATAACTTTTAAAAGAGACACCTGAAAATAATATAATATTGTAAATCAACTACAGTTAAATTAAGGAAAAAATAACTGAATGAGAGAGCCAGCACACCAGGGAAAGTGGAAAATAAAGGAAAGGAGGGGATAGTCAATGGTGTAAAATTCCTGATAAAGTGGGAAGAGGGGTACTTCATCCATAGTATCACTAGGCAGCAAGTAGGATTCTAGGATACTGGTGCAGGAACCAAGCAAAGTCTTTGTCACTTGCATGGTCTCTTCTCTCCCCTGGATTCTGTGGGAAATGCAGATTTTCCCTTATATTGATCTTGTCATGGCCATTAGGTTTAAGGAGGGCATCGTGTGTTGATTCTCTACTGCCCATGGCAGTGACACCCTTCAGAATAGAACTGGCTTGGATTCCCAGGCCCATGTATTGTACTCTCCCCACATTATGCTGTCTCCGTTGAACACAGTGTTATTTTTTTTAATTATCTTCATTATTCTTTAATTGCTGATTAACAATTTTCTCTGTACTTTGTACATTGTGTCTAACAGTTTGATTTGGAGCTGGTTTCTGCATATGAAATCAATCTGAGGGCCCGGGTCCTCCGGCCCAGATGTCTAAAGCAGCCCTCCTTGTCTTCTCTGCCACCCGTGTCCCTCTCATCACTCAGTTCTATTGTCTTTTAACACTTATTACCATTTGAAATTCTCTTAAGTTTTTTACTTATTAATGATCTGACTCCCCTACCAGACTTTGAGCCTCATGAAGATATGAAATTTCTCTGTTCTATTTCTACAGCTCTATCCAAAATTCCTAGAACAGTGCCTGGCACATAGGAAGCCTTGGATAAGGCCATACCAGGAGTCTGTAAGAATTTAATACTTGTCCTTTCCCAAGGAATAGAATTTGTAATAAATAAATAACTCCATAAAAGAGTTTTTGTAATAGGGTTGTGTGTTTCATGTTTCACAGCCTGAAATTTAGATGACAAGACTGAATTACCAAATTGCCAACTAGAAATCCTTCCCCTCTCAGATGACTATTAATGTCTTACTGTTTCTCTGCCTCCTGTTACTTCAGTCGGAGACAAGAGCTTTCTCATTCACTGATGATGACTATAGAAACTCCACAGGAGTAAAGCCAAATAAACGGTCAGGAAAGATGACAAGAAAGAATAAAAGAAAGACTAATGGAGAGAAGGTAGCAGAGATGGTAGAGCTACAGAAATACAGAGAAGAAGTGGCAGTTCAGACTCAATAGACAACAGATCAGCACTCCCAAACCCTTATGCTCATCAGCGTGACTTGGGTCTTTATTGAAAACACAGACTTCTGGTCCCACCACCATAATCCAGTTCAGCAAGCCTACTCTGGGGCTGGAATCTGAATTTCCACATGGTCCCACCCAGATGCAAATGATCCCCAGCCCACACCTTGAGCAACCCTGCAATAGAGATGACCATGAGGGAACAGCGGTACTAGTGACAAAAATGTTGTTTTGTAAACATAAAGTATTTTCACGATTTTTTGTTGTTGTTCCTCATACGATCTTAGGAGGTAGATTGGACAGATATTTGTCTTCCCCCTTTTACGGATGAGTACACTGTAGTTGTAAGAAGTTAAATGATTTGCCCCGAGTTGCACTACAGTAGGTGAAATAGGTGATAGAGTCAGGACTGAAACCCAACTCTTTCTAATCTTAGATGGGCATTTGTTCTATTAAACCAAGAAAAACACACTAGAATAGCGCAGTGATATGGAGTCATTTGGTGTAAGGGCAGGCAGCTGTGCACACCTCCCTGCCCTCTGTGGGCACTGAGCAATCATGGATGCTAACTGGCTCATCAGGAAAATAGCCCTTAATTCAGGGTACTGGACCAAGGTAGAAGATAATAGAATATATTGTGGAAAGGTTTTTTTTTAAGTTTTAACATTTTAAAATTTAAGATACTTCACATCCTTTCTTTACTTGGAGCCCTCACTTACATATCGATAGAATAACCTCATGAACATTTATTCATTTATTCAATAAATACACCACATAACTGAGATGTTACTAGTATAAATTTCCCACAACCTTGCATTTGTGAATCTTTGGAAACATCCTCAGTTTTGTATATATTGTTTCATCCTTATAATTACTATCCTTTATTATTATAAAATATATCTGCATCTTAAACATATTTACACTTCAGCATTTTCCATATGTAAATTTAATAATAAGCCTGTGGGTAGTATTCAGTAATTCCTTATTAAGTCAGTACTCTCCAGTACTCACTGTTTTCCTACTTCATCCACTAGATGATTTCCAGAATATGAGTCAGCCATTCAGGTGCTCATCATTTTTTCATCCTATAATTCTTTGTTCTTAATTCTCATCCCTTTACTCTGTTTGAATAGGATCGTATAAACTCTTTGTATGGCCATTAACTTGTTTCTTCATTTTTTTCTCACAGAACCTTGGCTTAAAGGCTTTCTTGTGTGGCACATTCTGAGCCTGTGACACTAGATGGACTGGTGGGTAGACGCTAGTCCCCAGTTCCTTTCTTCTGCCTTCTTAACCTTGCAGTGCTAAAACAAGAAGCTCTCAAGTAGCTCTGTACTGATCATTGTGAAGGATTCTGACGAGCCCTTCTACTTGTGCCTCTTATTCCTTGACACATTTCCATTTGAGTCCCATGTTTATAACCCTATGCTATGTTTCACCAATTTGGGCTCCTTCTTTTTAAGCCTATTCTAGATGCTTTGAATCCACGTTGCCTTTCTTCTGCTGCTCTTGCCCAAATGATGTAACACATCATCTTGGTCAGCTGTGATTGGTGTGGTTGGCCAAAGGAGGCACCAACGTGGACCAAAATGGAAAACTCGTTGTACAAGTGCAAAAAAGCACAAGATTCAGCAAAGCCAGCATTTCAAGTTTTAAAAAAAGCAGACATTGGGCCCAGATATACACTCTGTATACTGTAAGTTGCCCCTGGGTGCTGAATACAAAATGTCTTAGTCAGTTCAGGCTGCCATGACAAAGTACCACAGACTGGGTGGCCTAAACGACAGAAAGGTATTTTCTCACAGTTCTGGAGGCTGGAAGTCTGAGATCAGGGTGCCAGCAAGGTTGGGTTCTAGCGAGGACTCGCTTTCTGACTTGCAGGTGGAAACCTTCTTGGTGTGTGCGCACATGGCCTTTCCTTTGAGTGCACGGAGAGAGGGAGAGCGAGCTCTCTGGTGTCTGGCACTAATCGCATCATGAGGGTGCCACCCTCATGACCTCGTCTAACCCTAATCACCTCCCGAAGACCCCATCTCTAAATACCATCACACTGCGGGTTAAGGCTTCGACGTGTGAATTTTAAGGGGACACAAACATTCAGTCTATGACACTTAAGGGTGTTAAAGACAGCAAACCAAAAGTTCCCAACATCTCTGCCCTGTTGGATATCTTGCTCTGTTGGAAGTGAGCTTCCAACACTGCAGAACTTGAGGCAAGCCTCTGAGAGATGCAAGGGTGACCTGAGCAGCCAAGTCCAGCCAGGCATCCTTTGAGATTAAACCAAAGAGTGACCTTGGACCTGGACCAGACTTCATGGTTTGGTCTCACGCAACTGTTCAAATGTTCTTTTTTCTTTTGTCTCCACTGGTCTGTAGGCCGTATCAGTGGGTCCACAGGCAGCACATAGAGGAAGGGGCTCTGTGGGCGGCTCTGCTTCACATTCATTTCTCTTCCCACCCCCTTTATTCTAACTTTTCTGTTGGTTGATCCTGGACATGTAATTTCATTGACACTGACTAAATCATTTATTTATTCATTGAATAAATCATTTAGTCTCTCTTGAAATATTTTAAGTGCCCACTATGTGCCAGGTATGGTTCTGGGCACTGAGTCTAGAGCAGTGAACAGTAGAGGTAAAAACCCTGCCCTTGTGAAGCTGACATTAGACTATGAGATAGTGCAAAGTGCAGTGGGGAGTGACGCAGGTGGAAATGGGCGCTAAGGAGTGCTGGGGGTCACTTTAAACAGGGTGGTCACCTCACCACAGCTTGAAGAGAAAGTCAAGGTTTGTTGAGGATCGAATGGATTTTCCTTCATTCACCCATAATAAATATCCTTTCTAACTTCCCTCTATGGACATTTTCTGCCATGTCTCCAGTCCAAGTCCACCAGTTATCTCTGGATAAGCCCCACTGATAGCCTTGCCTGTCTTGGGTATAAGTTTGCTGCTAATTCCATGTAGTTCACATTCAGTAATGCCAGTGGTATCCGGTTTCTAACATCCCTCATCTCTCTTTTAAAAGCCGTTGTTATACCCAATAGTAACACCAAGAGCTGTCATATAACAAGTGCCTACCATGTGCCAGATACTTTACAGATGCTGTATCACTTAGTCACCCAACAATTAACCTTTGAGGTAAATATTATTATTAACCTCACTTTACAGATGAGCATTCTGGTGCCCCGGGAGGATGAACTCCTTGCCTCAGTTTATAAAGCCAGGGTGGAAACCTGTGCTCGAGTCAAAAGCCTTTTCTCTTTTCACCGCACCAGGCTGCAGCGCTCTGGAGATGGGCCATTTCCCCCACGCTAGAATTTCATAGATTCATCCCTGGGACTTGCTCTTGAAGGCACATATCTTGAGACCTTGACAACTTTGTCTTCTCATAGCAGGTCCTACCACTCCCTAACATCTTAGAAAGCAGAGAGGCTTCACGTTCCTTGATCTTTTCTATCACCATAATTTGAATCTTGCTCTGTTCTAATAGGAATGTACACATCCTCCCTATATCCGTGTCAGGTGTTCTGTCTTTTGATAAATTCATTTCAGTTACTACCAGAGTATAATCAGAAAAGTCAGTACCTTTCCCTTTTGATTACACAGCTCCTATTCTAGCACTTAGTTCCTAGCAATTCTGCTAACCTACTTATTTTTTGTAACTTTTTTCCCAGAGGATATTGGTAAGTAGCCTTCGTTCCCGATTCTTCTATGCCAATCTAAATCTTTGGCATGTTTTTGCTGCTTTCAACATTGTCGTCCTTTTTTCATTGATACAATTGATAGTACCTCACCCCATCACCCCTCAAGCAAATAACCTGAGATATATTTTCTCTTTTCCACATATTTTAGGGGTCATATGGTCATATCCATTCCCAATGTTGATCTTTTCCACTCTCATAACCGTGTGTATGTGTGTCAGGTACCCAAGCAATATATCTTTCATTCTTCTTAAATCATAATGCCCTGTCACATCCTCCATCACCCTCTGCCGTTAAATCAGTGGAGTTCAGTGCGTCAAGGAAGGGCAATACTTTTTAAAAACAGTCATTACTAGGCTTTAATCATCAAGTTAGATGTGTTTAAGTCCTCATGGAGCCAGTGGCCTTTGGAGTCAGGAATCTCTAAATTTCCAAAATTCCTTTTATATATCAAAAGGAAAAACTGTTATGTTCACTTGGATGGCTGTGGTAAAAAACTGATAATCCAAGTGCTGATGTGGGTGCAGGGCTACAGCTGCATTGCTGGTGGGAGTGTAAAAGGTTGCAGCTACTTTGAAAAACAGTGTCACAGATCCTCAAAAATTAAACATAGAGTTTTCTGTGACCCAGCAGTTCAGCTCGTTGGTATATACCCAAGAGAAAGGAAAACCTATGTCCAAACAAAAGCCTGGGTATGAATGTTCGTAGAAGCATTATTTATACCAGCCAAAATGTGGAAACAGTCCACGCGCCTATCTACTGATGAATGGATTAGCAATATGTGATCTGTCCGTACAGTGGAATATTATTCAGCCATAAAAAGGAATGGAATTCGGTATAGGCTACAACAGGGATGACCCTTGAAAGTGTTGTGCTAAGTGAGAGAAGCCAGTCACTAAAGGCCTTGTATTGTGTGATTCCATTTACATGAAATGTCCAGAGTAGGAAAATCCATAAAGACAGAAAGTAGAATAATGGTTGCCAAGGGTTGTAGGGAGAGGGTAATAAGGACTGCTAATGGATGTGGGATTTCTTTGGGGCTTACGAAATTGTTCTAAAATCAGGTAGTGGTGATGGTTGTATAACTCCGTGAATATCCTAAAAACCAGTGGATTGTATACCTTAAAAGGGTGAATTTTATAGTAAGTGAATCGTATCTCAGTAAAGCTGTGAAGGAAGGAAGGAAGGGAGGGATGGAGTGGGGGGAGGAGGGAGGAAAGGAAGGAAGGGGTAAGCCTGGTTAACTGGGACTCCAGAGCTTTACTCTAAGGCATCAGTTGGGAAAACCCAGAATATGATCTATGATGCAAGCAAAGGAACCAAAGTGGAGCACACTGAGAGGTGGCCAAGGGAAAAATGAAAGACAGAAGTATGACTAAGAAGCCAGGTACCAGTGTTCCACCTCTCCCTCCCACTCCGTATTAAAAAGAGTGCAGCCGGGGCGGCGGGCAGAGCGGGGAGGTTTGACCAAAGCGTTCCGACAAGGTTTAAGGAGGAACTGACAACAGACTGGATTGAAGCCATCTTTGCTCTCTAGGACTCTGGGAGACCACCGTTCAGAGAGCTCCTCATCAAGGAGCAATGATAATAGAGGAGGAATCCGTGCAAGAGGGAAGGCCACTTCTCCTCCAGCTCCTACCTGGCACAGAGGGACCCAGACGTTTCCACACGCTCCCGGTGGAGGACATGGAAGGCCACTGAATGTTGAGAGCCAACGGGCCTGCCAGGTGGCCACTGTGGTGAGGGGAAAGGTGGCCCCACGGCAGAGGCTGCAGGTGGACAGCTTAATCCAGGGGCTGAGTGGAGGATGTGCTGAGACTCAGAAGACCTGCAGGGTAGTCACAGGCTGAGGCAGGGCCAAGTCAGCAAGGTGGAACAGGACGTCGGGCCCGGACTGGCCTGAGAGAACCGACTCTACATTTTGCAAGCCTTGGACCTCATTGCTGGATGCCAGGAGGTGCTCAGTGATGGAGTGGCGGTATCTGGGGACATTACTGTAGAGGCCAGCAAGGAGCCACACAGGGACCCCCACATCAACCTCCGTCGCCATCTTGGGGAGACTGAAATAGGGGTGGGCTGTGAAACCGTGGAACACTAAGCATTTACCCAAAGCTCCTAAGTTAACCCAGAAGAGACTCTTTGTGATGGACAGAGAGCTGAGTTTCCGTTAATTAGGAGATTTTAAGATACCCCTCACCACCTCCGTCCATGGGAATAGGGACTTCAGATGGAGATGAGAGCACGTACCAAGGTTTCTTGTCCTTGGCCGCTGGCGCCTTTGGTTGGACAAACCTTTATTGTGCAGCTTGTCCTGGGCATTGTAAGATGTTAAGCAGCATCCACGGACCCTGCTCACTAGATGCCAGTAGCTCCCAGTCAGGAACCATTTCATTATAGCCATAAGGAAGGTTATGCATTGTAAACACATCTGGAGGTGGAGGATACGTTTTTCACCCCTCTGTCTACATACATGTCTAGCCCAGGCCTCAGATAGTCTACATGATGTGAACCGGGCAAACTTCCTCTCCTGTATGACTTCCTCCCCCTCTTGACCGCTGCGAAGAGCCTGGAAGCCATGTCCTTTCATGCATAATACATGCCCTTCTTTGTATTCAGCCCTGTTTCTTACACTAAAATTATATCCTGTTTCTTTGCTCTCAGAGCCCCACAGGCTCTGTCTTGAGCTTCCTGTGTTCTTATATTATTTGTTTTACCTGTTCTGAGATGCGCTTACTGCCCCGCCTTGGTGTTATTTTAATGAGTCCTTCCAGGTTTCTTTGGAGCTCCCTCATCTTTCTTTCCTCCTCCACTGCCTCCCCTTGCCTGCTACTCTTCCTTCTACCTTTCTCTCTCCATTGGCTCTTCTCCTGTCTCCTTTGTCTTGCTCCCCACTGGTTTCTTGGAGGCGCCGACCTGCCGCCCCTCTGCCCTGCTGCCTCCTCTAAGGAATCTGACGAACTCTCTCTTCCGAAGGAAGCAAGGTTGAGCCTTCCCGGCCCGTCCGCACCTCTCCCTAGCTTCTTTCTCTGTTTTTATTCTTTGCTTGACTACAAGCTGAAATCCAGCTTCTTCCTTCTTTTCTACACGTGTGACATGTCCGGGGCCCTCCCCATATGCCCGCAGCGGGAGGTGTGCAGCCTGGAAGAGCACGGTGCTGGGCGTGGGTCACGCAGGGACGAGGACCGAGACCGTACCCTTGGCATCGAGTGGATGCGCAGTGAATGTTTGTCAAGTAGCTGAAAAGTTGCATCACTGACGTCTGGTCCAAGGCCTGGGGCACAGGAAGTGCTCAAAGCAAAAACGCCCTTGAACTGACCTGAGTATAACTCTCCCCCCTCCCCCGCCATTAGATTCGACAGTCCAGACCGCAAAGCCGAATCTTAACTCTCTTCCTATGTCACAGCCTTTTCTTCTTCAGGTTGAAACCTCTCCTGCATCTCTGATTTGACTCCTCAAGAAAACAAAGACGTTACCTGAACCTCCCACACAGACTCTTTCTTAAACCACCCCGCTGCCTTTTCTCCTCGTGCGCCCTCCAAAACAAATCCAGTTTTTCTGCTGATCTGAAGCTTATATCAAACGCCTTTACTTTCTGGGAATTTAATTACGACAAATATGTCCCTAGGGTTCCTGCCAATTGGATTAGTAATCAGGGTCCCCAGCACAGGATCTCGGTGCAGCTTTTGAAGCAGACCCGCACACCAAATCTTCCCTTGGAGGACCGTCCCCACTCGCCGCCTCCCCCCTTTCCCTCTGTGCAAAGGCTTTCAGATCTTCTCTCTTTTTCTGGCTTCCTCTCTGCCTGCAGCTCTTGTGGAGGGCAAACGAGAGACGCTGCCAGCATTAGCTGCTTTCTTGTTACTTCCTTCTTCTTGCTCCTCATTCTTTACGTTCTCCTCCATCCACCCTGCTGCCATGCTCCAGATTTTTTTCTTTTCCCTCTGATTTTTTTAAAAAATAAATTTATTTATTTATTTATTTTTGGCTGCGTTGGGTCTTCGTTGCTGCGCGCGGGCTTTCTCTTGCTGCGGCGAGCGGGGGCTACTCTTGGTTGCGGCGCGCGGGCTTCTCACTGCAGTGGCTTCTCTTGTTGCGGAGCACGGGCTCTAGGCGCGCGGGCTTCAGCAGTTGTGGCTCATGGGCTCAGTAGTTGTGGCGCAGGGGCTCAGTTGCTCCATGGCATGTGGGAACTTCTTGTACCAGGGCTCGAACCCGTGTCCCCTGCATTGGCAGGTGGACCCTTAACCACTGTGCCACCAGGGAAGTCCACCCTCTGATTTGTAAAGTCAGTTTAAACCCATTGGATAAATTGAGCAGGTGGTATCAGCGCCACTGGCGGATGAGGAGACGGAACCAAGAAGCAGTTAAGTGACCTGGCACATCACTACCACAGCTGAGATTACAAGTTAAAGCCCCACCTCTTAGCCTGTGGCTTTTTCGCTTTGTCTAACCCATATTGACTTTAAAGATAGTACGGGGATGGCAGAAGTGGACGTTACCTAGTCTCTACAAAACCCATGAAATGCCATGTTTCTATCCTTGAAGGTTAATACCAATAATAAGGAAAGAACCTGCATGAGTTCCCTCTAATACTTGTGTAGAGTTGCGCTCAAGATCATTAGTCCTTTCCATCCACCTTTGTCATTTGTTCTTTCAAAAATCATTTATATACTAAACAGGAAACAGTCGTTACAGATTTATAGCACTTCAGATCTATAAAGTCCTTTCAGAAGCCATCGTTTCATTTGAATCCTCAACACAATCTTGAAAGAGGGCCCTATTAACCCCATTGTACAGATCATTAAACTGAGGCTCAGAAAGCTTCAGTGATTTGATGCAAGACACAGCTAGGTCATGGCAGTGCAGTGACTTGCGCACTTTTCCTCTTGACTCTGAAGTTCATATTCTTTCCATTTTAGCATCCTACTTCACATATGAAGGGGCTGCATTTCTAAAACCCGTTTAGCTTAGATTATGAATATTTATTGTTAAGAGTAGAAATGCATCAGATTTACAGACAAACAAGGTAAAGGCAAATATGTTTAACTATTGATATGAGATGGAGCTGCTTGCAAAATTAGGATTCATTACAGGCAGTAGATCTTCTTCATGACTAGACTTTGCTGGATCTTATTATCTTGTAAATAGCATCAAACTAAGAGACTTGGGTTTAATAGGGTAATGAAACAAGCCGATTTTGTCCCCAGCTGAGCACGGTGGGCCAAGGCCCGCCGGAATGTTCACTCACAGTACCCGAGAGAGCTGTGGCAGGGCCTGGGGCACCAGACTGGGCTCTGCAAAGCTGTGTGTGAGTCACTTGCCTTTTTGGCATGTTGGGAGCGTGATCAGGATTTCTGTAATGACATAAGAAGCCAGGAAGACGGGAGCCTGGATTATATAGCTGTTTGAAAGTTCAAAGTTTGTTTCTTTGAATCACTGGACTAGAATTATACCCCAAGTTAAAATATGAAATGCCTGAATCCACTTAGTACAAGGACATGTGGTTCTCTCTAAGCCAGAGATTCTTCATCTTGGGTCTGTGGATGGACTTCTGCTGGCCTGTGAGTGTGCGGAAGATCAGGGGCCCCACTGAGGGGTTATGCGCTGAAGTGTGTGTTTCTGCATTACAGCCTTCGTACCTTTGGTGGGTTTCACAAGGGGGGCAGAGAATGTTTAGCCACCGATAGGGAGGGGAGTGGGAGCGTAGGGGTGAGTGAGCCCACCTGAAGGGAGTGGGGGCAGGCGAAGGTGCAGGCAGGACCTAGGCAGTCAACCAACAATATGTCAGATGTTTTGATACAACGATTCTCATGTCAGTGTCACATGAATCACAGACGGTGTGATTGGACTTCATGATGAAGAGTGATTGCTGGTGACTTTCGACCTGGGCCCTATGGACGCCCTGTGTGAGGTGCATCAACTCTCTGAAATCAGAGGCACCATTTTGCACGTGTGTGCTTATGAGCGTATTTCTAAGGAGAGGAGCTCCCACTTTTATCAGAGTCTTAGAGAGGGTCCTTGATCCCTGAAGGTTAAGAACCACTGGGGTGGAAGAGCTGTTCACTAAGCTTTGAGCTTCTGGCAATGACAGTGATTTGGGTTCCTTCCTATGTCCCAGTCCCACCTTTATATAATCTCTTTTCCATCTCTCTCTCTTTTTACTTGATGAAGCAGTGTGCTCAGTGCGGAATAATGCAGTCCAGTCTCAGTATATGAGAGCTGAGAAGGGAGAGCTCAAGGCGGGGGAATTCTGAGGGGGTTAATCCAAGAAGACTTCCCAGAAGAGCCCTCTTTGGAAGTGAGGTCTAACGGGTCTGCTCAGCACTTGAGTCCTGAACTGGCACGCGGGAAGAAGACCGCTTGGGCAGAGAGGCATGGACGGGAGGACTGGGGCCTGACCACATAACTGAGTGTTGAGTTCACACTCAAGATGAGGGATTTCCCCTTGGATCGTGTAAGGCACTGTAAATGAGGAAGGCCATTGCCAGATGGAGCCCTTCACGGGCTATTTATCATTATAAATCGGGCAGGAGGAATTGACTGACCTGGTGGGTTAATCAGAATTCTGAGCAATGGCTTCATTACGTGATAATTCAGCACACAAGATTTATATAGCCCCTGTCTTCATTAACAATGTAAACATTTCTTTAAAGTAACATTTTGGAATTGAACACAGAATGTTTCAGTGTTTCTTCCCTCACCGAACTGCTATTGATTCTCACCTAGTTGTGTGGATGGCACTTTGGCTTCAGCACCCCCAAGAACCAGCTACAAGGCATGACTTAATGTGCTGTCATTCACACCTTGCCAGGGTTTCTAGCTCTCATAAAAGAAGCTGTCCTTGGCATCAGTGGGAAGTCCCCAGGAGAAGACTGGATCTGTGACGGGACTGCCTCAGAATAATCTGGAATCCAAATGGTGCTCTCGAGCTTCCCAGTTCATTCCCACTAAGAGCTGGAGGCTGCTGCCGGTATGCCCCCGTTTATGTCATAGGTGTGCTCCCGAAAATCATTGAGAAAATTACACACGTTGAGTAAATTACAAACAGATACATATATAATGAAGCTTTGAGTTGATGTAATACGGTCACTATGGCAGAAAAAGTTTTCGTGACGTGAAATGTCTTTTTGATGTGAATCTTACCGCTGATTTTATAAGGTTTTTGTGTATTGGGTTTGCTTAAACTGAAACCTAGTTGTATGTGAGCCTAGGGAACTAGTAATTGCTGTCTTCATGTGTTCAAGCTGATTGGGTCAATATTTTCATCGGGGGTCCAGTTCTTTTGAGTTGGGAGCAGATAGCACTGTTATATGAATAATAAGCTATGAAAATTGAGCACACAAGAAAAAATTAGTATTATAATCGAAACTTACAACGAAGTTAAAATAAGAGTTGTCTAATGAAGTGTGTGGTAATTGCGTCAAGATATTAAGTGGTTTCTGTAAATGACCATAATTAGTGTGACTCCTGCAGGCCAGTGAAACATTCGTAGGGACAGAGGTTGTTGAAGAGAGTGTTAAACAAAACTGACTGGCGGCCTCTTCTAGGGCCCCTATATCCATGACTGAAGCCTTTCCTTCCTTCAGCTGGTCATTCCAGTGGCCCAGCTTTCAAGGAGCTCCTGATGCAGAGATTTACTGTGTCGGACCTGACCCCGTGAGAGCAGACCAGGGTCACGATGACCGTGGACCAGTGCTTCCTCAACCTGAGCATGAGTCAGGACCCCCAGGAAAGCTTGCTGGGCCCCACTCCCAGGGCTCCTCAGTCCATAAGACCTAGGGTTGTACTCAAGAATTTGCATTTCTAACAAGTTCTCAGGTGATGCTCTTGCTGCTGGTGAGGGGAACCACCGGCTTAGAGGAAGGACTGAGAAGCTCAGGCTACAAAGGGCTAGTCAAGAGAAGAGGCCCAAGTAGTGGTCACTTTTACCCCCTCCCCCTGGCATGGAGAGAGAACTGGGTCCATAGTGGGTGGGCTTCAGGGGCTACTAACACTCTTCACTGCCCCTCCTCTATTTGTTCAAAACTTAGTACTGAGCACCTACTAGGATAAAGCACAGAACTAGGCGTGGGAGATGCAGCAGACCTGGTACTCCAGCAGAGAAGTTTACAGTCTAGAAGGTGTCAAGAGACATACACACCAGTGAGGATCTAGGTGGACAGTGCTAAGTGGATCCAAGAGGTTCAGCTGATCCAATGACACTCTCTGGCTTCAGTCACCTCCCCTTTCCCAGATGACAGTTTCCCACGTTCGCCTTCCATAGTCATTCAACACCTCTTGCCCCAATTCTCACTGTCAGCCGATGACTCTACTTTTTACTTCACTGAAAACAATCCAAAGAAGACTTTTGTAAGCTTCTGCAACCACGTCCCCGCGACTAACTGCACCTGAAGCAGGTAGCCGCCATCTCTCCCGTTATACTGGATGGGTTAGTCAGGGTTCTCCAGAGAAACAGAACCGATGGGTGTGTGTGTGTGTGTGTGTGTGTGTGTGTGTGTGTGTATTATATATATGATTATATATATTTATATGTAAATATATTTTTAATATTTATTATATATGATGTGTATATTTGTGTGTATATATTTGTATAAATATATATCATATACATTTATATACTATATATGTGTGTATATATATTATATATAATATACATATTATATATGTTATATATATGGGGGGGGAGAAGAGAGAGATATTGAGACAGAGATTTATTTTAAGGAATTGGCTCACATGACTGGGGGGCTAACAAGTCCAAAATGTGCAGGGCAGACTGGCGAGCTGGAGACCCAGGAAGGAACTGATGTTGCGATTGGACTGCCTTCAGACAGTATATAATATATGTACAGAGAGAGAGAGAAGGAGGAGAGGTCAGTCGTTATTAGTCCTGCCCATACAAGAGGGGACACTACCCACTAAGCTTGACTGATCACTGTGAGAAGCAAGAGACCAGAAGCCAAGAGTGACTTTAGACTTGCCAGACTTTAGATTTCGGTAGCCAAACGAAAAATGGTTGTATGAACAGAAATAGGGGAAACAGGAATTTTTGGATACTATAGTGAGTTCGGTTCGGAATCTTATGAGTTTAGCTGAACCTCCAGGACAGGGTATCTAGATGGGAGATGGAAACAACGTGATAGCTTAAAAAAAAAAAAAAAAAAAAAAAAAAAGGTCAGTCTTTTTCTTAAGGCGTTCAACTGATTGGATGGGGCCCACCCACATTATGGAAGATAATCTGCTTTCCTCACAGTCTACTGACTGAAATGTTAATCTCCCTCAAAACACCCTCACAGAAACATCCAGAATAATGTTTGACCAAATAGCTGGGTACCACGGCCCGACCAAGTTGCACATAAAATGAACTGTCACACTGGGTTAAGCAGTTGTGCTTTTGCCCAGGCCAGCCCTTCCAATGGTGCCCTAGACCCCATGCCCCTCACCCACTCAGGGGCTTCTCTCCTACTGTGTTTCCTTGCTCTCCTTTCTCATCAATTTTTCTCACACTACTGGATCTTTCCCATAGCATGGGAACATGCTATAATACCTCTCATCATTAAAAACACTCCCTTGACCCTGTATCCTCCTGCAACTACTGTCCCGTGGCTCTGCTCCCCTTTACAGAGAAACTTACGCAGAGAGTTGTCTGTACTTCCTTATTAAAGAGCCTACTTTGACTCCTCTCATTCTCCGTTGAACCCACTACAATCAGGCTTTCCTCCCCCCAGACTACTCTTGTCAGGACTACCAATGACTCCCTTGGTGTCAAATACAATGATCATGGCTCAGTCTTCATCCAGCAACAGCATTTGGCACCCTTGGTCACTGTCTCCTTTTTCGCTTGGCTTTCAGGACACCACGCTCTTTGGGTTTTAGTCTTAACTCACCGACCGCCAACTTCTCAGTCTTTGTTGCTGGTTCCTCCTCCTCTTCCTGACCCCTAAACATTGGAGTACCCTTGGGAGTAGTCCTTGGCCCCCTCCCCTCTTCTAGTTATGTCCACCTCCTGGGTGATCTCATCAGGCCTGATGGCTTAAAATAGTCTGAATATACCGATGACTCCAAAGTTACTCTAATGAATGTATAACCGCAAACTGTGATCAGTGCTCTGAAGAAAAGGTGCACAGTGCTGCAAGATCATATTCCAGGGGTTCTTGTCCCAGTCTAGAACACGGGGCTGCAAGCTTTGAGTTGCAGGCCATTCTTCAGCCCGGGGCCTGTTTTTGCCAATAAAATTGTATTGGAACTCAGCCAGTCCCATTTGTTTGTATCATCTAAGACTACTTTTGCCCTACAGTGGCAGAGTTGAACTGTTGCAGCAGGGACTACACAGCCTGCAGACCTGACAATATTTACTCTCTGTCCCTTTATAAGAAAATCTGTTGACCTCTGGGCTAGGAGATCAAGGAACAGATGATATTTGAGTTGAGGTCAAAAAGGCGAATATGAGTTATCCAGGCAAAGCAGGGGGAAGAGGGTTCCAGGCCACCAGAACAGCACCTGGTAGGAGGCTTGTGAGGGAAGGGAGCGTGGGGAATCAGAGGACCTGATGGAAAGCTGGTCAAAGATGGAGGCGGTTGTGTATTTCACAAACACTGCCTAAAGCAATGCTTCTAAAACTTCGTTGTCTAAGAGCCACACTTTAAAATGTGGATTCTGGTTCAACAGATCTTGGATGGGGCCTGTGATTTGCATTTCAAACGATAAAGACGTTAAAAAACAAACCACAAAACCCCACAAAAACAAGCTCCCAAGTGATGCCTAAGCAGCAGGTGCCGTATGCCACCTGGAAAATAGAAGGGCATGATCTCATTAAAGCTGAATGCTTGGATGAGGAGCTTGAGGGGGAGGAAGGAATCAGGGATGATTCTAGGTTTCTAACTTGAGTAGCTCTGCGGTGTCGCTTACTGGGAAGGGCAGGCTGGGGACCGAGAAAGTTTGAGTATATGGAGAAGATGAGTTAAATCTTGGATGACTTGAATGTGTGGTGTCCATGGGACATTTACATGTGGACCAGCAGGTAGCTGAATATTCAGGGTTGAAGCTGGAATGGCAGGTGGGGTGGGGATTAGGATTAAAGAATGTTTTTTCAAAAGTATTAGATGAGTGAGACTTGAATATTTTTATAGGCTTGAGGGAACTTATCAGTGATGGGGCAAGGTGTTCCGGGGATGAGCCCAGGGGGATTTCTACCCATGGGCAGGAAAGGGTGGAGGTATGACAGGTAAGAATAGGTGTTTACGCAGATGCGTTGGGTGGAGCTTGAGAACATTCTCACTGCTGGCCTCTGATTTTGTGAAAAGGGAAGCAAGGCCTATGAAGGCCTAGGGTCGAGAAGAGAAGAAGGGGAGGAATGAACTTCGGGCATGTGTATGTATGTCAGTGTATGTGCAAAACATCAGAAATTTGCATCTTCTGGTAAAATTGTATTTTATTGTCCTTCAAGGAACATGGTTAAGTGGTGTTTTGGAAAAAGCATGGAACTTACAAGGAATCAACAAAACTGCTATTGTCCTACTGTTTGACCCTTGACAAATCCTTTCGTCTCTCCAGGCCTCAATTTCCTCATTTGTAAAATGAGAAGGGTTGGAATTGATCTCTAAAGTGTCATTCGGTTGTATGGTTCTGACTCAATGCAACAAAAGATTTTTAAATTTAGCATATAGATAAAGAAATACTTAATGGAAATATTTACATATTCTCTTGGATCTTAATGAGGAATACCCACTATGCCTAGAGTTGGATGAGAGTCAAATAAACATTTCATTTCAAATCACCCTAAAGGGAGTCAATGTATTATAAAGGATAAGAAATATGTAGGGATTTAGTTCTTGCAGAATTTCTGACTAAGCGTACATGATACTATACAACACTTACAATCTTCAAAGTGTTCGATAATTGTGAATCTGTCTTCACAAATTGCCCTGGGAGAGTGTTACTTCCTTTTAAGATGGTGTGGAAACTGAAACAAGGAAATTGTGACTCGTCTAGTGCTTTGTAATGTAGGGCCTGGAGAAGAGTCACGTTTGGCTGATTTTCTTTACTTGAAGTGACAGGGCTCTGGAGGAAGCCCGTGGGGGACCTGGGCCACATCACCTTCACCTTCACCTTCACCTTCACGTAATGACATAAATTATATCCAGTCAACAGGGTTTCCTTCTTTCGGGGGACATCTGAGAAGCTCCTGGAGAGAAAAAACCATATACAATTCATCTTGGTATTTCCTCCAGTAGTTGCGTAGGAATTTATTTCTTTTTAAGCACTATTTTTTAGAATGAGAAAATTAGATTTTTCCCAGGTCAGGTCTGGCTACAATCAGAAAGGTAATGACTATTCTTCAGGTTCGGAGTTTTGCTTCCAGAGAATGTGGTTCTTAAACTGAGTTCCTGGCCAGAAACTGGTTTTTGCCCGATCTGCTCTCTGGAATAAGAAAGTAGATCTTGGTCTTTCACTAAGTTCTGTTTTCCCATCTAGAAATCCAGAGCAATAGTGCTTCCTCTTATCGACCTCAAAGGCTTTTGTGAAGGTAACTCTTAAGTACGCTGAGCTCTTAGAAAAAAGGTATTATATATATGCAACGTACTATCATATATACACGCTAGGTACTTTATATCCAAGATAAAATTTAAAACCAAAATAAAAGGGAGTTTGTAGAGTACTTGTTAATAAATATAAATGGATATACTGGGACGTATCTGTTTCACAAGGGGAGTTGAAAGACGTAATTGATGTTTATAAAGTTCCTTGAAGTCTTTGAATTAAAGAGTCTAGAATTTGCAAGCTATGATTACCTTCTGTATTATAAATGTTATAATTAATACACACACATGTTTTCCTCAGATGCAGAGCTGGGACTTGTTAAAAAATGAATAAACCCTTTAAAGTGAGTGTTTTGGGGAGTAGCCTCTATATCCTCCAGAGTTCTGACTCATTTGGGTGAGCACCAATTGATACGGACTCTGGTCTCGCCCAAGTACATTTGCCACCCACATTTTGTAGTTTTCGTAATCTGCCTTGCATTTGTGGCAGGAAGAACTGAAATAACCTTGTGTTATGATTTATTCAAGCTTGACAGAAATCAGGAGCCAAATAAAAGGGAAGACAGATATTTCTCTGCCTAACAAGGTTACCTCAGATTGCTTGATGTTCTCTGTGACGTTTGCCTGAAAAATACTCTTCCAGCTTCATTAAACTGTCTTTGGTAGGTAGCAGCTAAACATTCCCTGTAGTCTAGATTTTCACATTCCCAAATGACTGACGAAGAGTTGGAAGGAGAGGATGGACACACAAGTGGATGGGCTGGAATTGGGGCAGACCGTGGGGGCAGTCATGGGGCAGGGCAAGGGAGTGACCAGTGGTCCTTAAACAGCAAAGACCTTTGGAAATTTTAAGAAATATACTGGATTAACATTCCTATGCTGAGGAAGTAGATACAATTAGTTCAGATTACAAATGGCCGTCCCAGTTAGGTACATACGGTTCAGAAGGACGGAGAACAAAATGCCTCTGCCCAAGCTCGGCTGGTCATAGTGTGCTAGGGAAAACCAGAAGGAGATTGCTGTCTTTTTCGTTCCAAAGCACTTGAATACTGTTCATTGTAAAAGTCTTTCAAGTTTGCTATAGACTTGAAATTCGTCTAACGTTGGAGGGAAAAGATAAAGAAATGCCTCTTTACTCCTATTCCACGACCATGTCTCCCTGCCTCAGACATCATCAAATACACAGAATAGGAACTCCCCAGATCTATTTAATTGCATTGTAAGTTATATATTCTAGAATGTTCTTTGCATTTCTAAAGTGAATATTAGGCATTTCTCTCCCATCATCGAAAGAAGTGACTGTGTAAGGTTATTAGAGCTGTGCATGGTTACAGGTCCTTAAACATGTTGAATCATACAGGAGATAGGAAAGATAATGACAGACCTTCACATACCCGTTATCATACACCTAAGTAGCCAAAGGTGACCTGAGATTTTCCTTTTTGGAGATGAGTGAGAAGGAAAGGGCAAGGGGAAAACAGTTGAAAGGAAATTGAAAAAGGCAGTGATCAGCACTTCCCTGGCGGTCCAGTGGTAAAGAATCCGCCTTCCAATGCAGTGGTCGTGGATTCGATCCCTGGTCAGGGAACTAAGATCCCACGGGCGGGGCGGGGGGCAACTAAGCCCACGTGCTACAACTACTGAGCCCGCATGCCTCCTCAGCTAGAGCCCGTGTGCTGCAAACTACAGAGCCCAAACGCTCTGGAACCCGCGCGCCACAGCTAGAGAAGAGAAAACCTGCGTGCCACAACTAAGACCCGATGCAGCCAAAAATAAATAATAAATAAATCTTTTTTTTTTTTTTTTTAAAGGCAGTGATCGTCATCATATGGTGTGCCCAGTGGGTTCTTTAAAAATGTGGATTGACTCTTTAAAAAGTGAATTAACCGAATCTCACTGTTGAATTATTTTTGAAATTATGAAGATTGTATTTTTTCAAACCCCAAACTGGGACACATACTTTGAAACTTGGACTGCCTGGAAAATTCCGGATGGGTGATATACCAGCCCTCTGATTCCAGTCTCTCTCTCTTTGTACTTCCTAGGGCTGAAAGAAAACATTTGAGATGAAGTTCTAGGAAGGTTTGTCATGAATCTCATTTTATGTTAAGGGACAATTGGCATTTTGAATTGGAGTCCTGGGGCTGAAAGCACATGTGCATAATGTAAATATCTTAATTATCATTCATTATGCATCTTCGGGAGGTACATTATTATACATAATTATGCACATGCCTCTAAAGAGGTAGGCTCCTACCTGCAAGTGACCACATTTCCCAAATCCCAAACTGAGAAGCCTAATTGGAAACGTGCTCTGACAAGGAGATTGGATTTTTTTCAAACTCTGGGCTGTGGTGGAGAAGTTCAAATATCCCTTGGCAATTACTGTGCCCAATGTGCATATGCACTGTTTAACTAAGTACTAGGAGACTTTAAGCTGGCCTCCAGTCTGCAAGATCCTAAAGCAAGGCGGAGAGGGCCTGTTCTTCACAGTGAAAAGGTCAGAAGGAGGTCATGACTGGGTGACCCCAGAGCCATTTGGCTGTGTATCTTTTGCAGCTGGGAGAGTGAGGGAGTCTCATAACGGAAGCTTCAGGAACAAAAGAACAAGGTCTCCATTTGTCAGGGGGGAGAGGGGGAGAGGAGGAAAAAGAAACTAGTATTTCCAAGGGCAGGCAGTGCCATGGGAGGATCCGCGCGTAGACTCGGGGCTGGGGCCCTGGGCTCACTGTGTGTGGGTGCGCAAGCTGTTATGCACCGAATCGTGCCCCCTCAAATTTATATGTGGGAGTCCTAATGCCCAGGACCTCAGAATGTGACTGTATCTGGATACGGTGTCTTTAAAGAGGTAATTAAGTTAAAATGACATCATTAGGGGGGGCCTAATCCGATGGGTGTCTTTAGAAGAAGAGGCTGTTAGGACACAGACACAGATGGAAGGCCACGTGAAGACACAGGGAGAAGTCTTCAAGCCAAGGAGAGAGGCCTCAGAAGAAACCCACCCTGCCAAACTTTGATCTCAGACTTCCAGCTTCCAGAGCTTGGAGACAATACATTTCCGTCGTTTAAGCCACCCAGTCTGTGGGACTTTGTTACGAAGCCCTAGCGGACTAGTGCACAAGCATAATGTTGAAGCAATGGAGGGGGCCCAACAGGAAGGGAGCCACGCCCACCTGGTAGAGAATAGGCTGTGTGGGCTGGCTTGGCGCAGATGTTGTGCTCACCTGCTCCTTGGAGCAAGCTTCAAGGGGAAACTTATTAGAAAATGTGACACTCCCCGAGGCCTTACAGGCTGTGAGTTTTCTACCCTTGGCTTCAGCTTCTCCAGAGTGATTTCAGCATCACGTGGTGCATCCAGTATGAAGCTGGACCAGGACCTACGTGAAGCCAGCTTGCAAAGACTCCGAGAAGCTTATGTGGGGATACCTGAATGATCGAAGTGATAGATGTTACCCTCTAGTACCCTTAAAGAGGGCTACAGGATCATGAAACGGCATCATCTTAACTGACACCCCAAGAACTGCGTGAGTTTGATCACACACAAGAACAGTGTTCGGTTGTAGTTAGCTTGCTTTCATCTGTTCCTAGGATACCTGCTTTTTCCCTGAAGAAATGGGGTGGAGGTTAACCAAGACATCAATCCATCGGTTGTCTCTCGACTAGGCACAGTGTGAGGTCTGGACTTGTCAGCCCGAGAAGACAAAGGCTGAGAGGGGAAATGATCCGGGTATGCAGGCAAAGAGGAAGGAAACAAGAGATGCCTCCTGACACCCTGTCTGTCCCTCCTACACGTGTCCCCTGTACTAGGGCTGCTCTAGCTGTTGTACTACGTGCTCTGTCTCATTTCCTCCTCCCCTCTAGCATACGAGGTGGGGCCTATCAAGATCTACATATTTTAGGTGAGGAAACAGAGGCTCAGAGAGTGAAAGGACCAGGGGCAGACGCCGGATTTGCAGGACTCAAAGCTTAGGCCCCTAATTACCCTGCTTGCCATCCTCCCCCCTTAAAGGATATAAATAGATCATCCTGAACGTACTCATTAAATCCCGGGGCGCTAAAACGAAAGACCAACTTCTTTCCTGGAACTCCTTGTACATGCCCTGAAACTGAAAGGAGGTACTTGAGGACAAATGGAAGGTGGCCGTCTTTGTGTCATGGGGAACAAAAATACTACTACTTGTTTCTTTAACCTCAAGTTGTAGAGCCTGAAAATATTGGCTTGAGAAGGGTCTGGATCAGGTCCCTAGACACCTGGAGGGTAGAAATGAGGGGATGGCTCTTCTCAAAGCAAAACAAACAAAAATGCTCCCAGCCTGACAGAGAATTTATATATAATCCCCCTAGGACTGTGCTGGCAGCCAAAGCCACAAGTGCTTTGACCTTGGGGTGAGGTTTTGTCAAGTCCATCAATTCGAACTTTGGACTGGTAATTTAGCCTCATCTTCGCAACCATCCTAGCTCACCCGTCCTGAGCTCTCACCGAATGCCAGCCACTGTTCGACCTCACTGAATTTGCACATCGACCCTGAGAGACTGACTGTCATCACTTCCATTTTACAGGTGAGAAACTTGAGACCATCTCACACTGACGCGAAACTGATTGGGAGTTCTCTGATCCTTTTATAATTCATTCATTTAAAAGGGAAACTTTAATTATTATTTCAGTTGCAGTTAGTAAAGAAAGTTATTCAAATAATTAATTGCAGTCTGATATGGTGAAATATTTTAAAATGTCTAGCTCCCAGTGGGGAAATCCTAAAAAAAAGACGACGATGAGGAGTTGGAGCTGTTTATTGGCTTAGATCATGTCATGAGTGATAGGCTTACCGGGGCTAGTAGAGAGGCCCGGGAAGTGTAAAGTAAACCCCACCCTTTGGGGGCCATCTCAAGGAGAGCAGTGACCACACTCGCTCACAACTCATCCCATGGAGTCCCTGAGCTGCCTGAGACATTGGAATGACCTACTTCTGATGGACAAGCTCAGAACATAAGAGATCAGTCGTCCTGTACCACTAAGATGATAACTCAAAAGTCCAGAAATAGGCACAAAAGGGACACACCTGTACAATAAATCTGTGGCTTGGGCCCCCTTCCTACGCTAAAATGCACCGCTCTCACCTCCCTCCTATTCTACTTAACTGTTGCAGGCTACACTTTGCTTGAAAGCTCAGCTCCATTGGGGGTGGAAATCCCAAGCATAGCAACAGTGGCCAAGCAGAAGCAGCAGTCAGATGTCCTTAACTAACAGAGGAGAGGCCTGAGTGCAATAATCGAGCTCAGAAGCCGAGTCAGAAGTGGGTTCAGTCATAGCAGGCACTGCTGGGGGGTGTGGGGGCAGCGAGGGGTAGGAATGGCAAGGAGGGGCAGGCAGGCCCTGGCTTTTAGGGTTTTTGTACCAAACCTATGAAAATCTTGTGCTTCTTGGCAGCCAGCTGAACGCACCTCAGCTAGCCAAGAGAAACCACTGGCAGAGGGGGCCTGATTTTCCTCAGAAGTAACAATAATTGCCATTGAGTGATAATTTATGCCCGATACTATTGTAAGCATACCTTATCTCGTTTAATTTTATTAAGGGATAAACAGCAACCCTAAGTGGCAGACACAGTTATTATGCTCCATTTCACATATAGGGAAACTGAGGCTTAGGAAGGTTAAGTAACTTCTGAGGTGACACAACTTCAAAGTAGCAGGATTAGAATTTTAATCTTGGTATGTGTGAATTCTGAGTCCAACTCTTTTTTTTAAAAAAATAAATTTATTTATTTTTATTTTTATTTATTTTTGGCTGCATTGGATCTTTTTTTGCTGAGTGCAGGCTTTCTCTAGCTGCGGCGAGGTGGGGCTACTCTTGGTTGCAGTGCGCGGGCTTCTCACCGCGGTGGCTTCTCTTGTTGCGGAGCACGGGCTCTAGGCGCGTGGGCTGCAGTAGTTGTGGCACGCAGGCTTCAGTAGTTGTGGCTCGCGGGCTCTAGAGCGCAGGCCCAGTAGTTGTGGCACACGGGCTTAGTTGCTCCGTGGCATGTGGGATCTTCCCGGACCAGGGCTCGAACCCGTGGCCCCTGCATTGGCAGGCGGATTCCCAACCACTGCACCACCAGGGAAGCCCCCTGAGTCCAGCTCTTTACACACTAGGCCAGGGGAGAGCAAGCTTTCCTGTAAAGGACCAGGTAGTAAATATTTTCAGACTCACAGACCACATGGTCTCTGTCACAGCTACTCAACTCTGCTGTCACAGAGCAAAAGCAACCAGAGACAATACATAAACTGATAGGCATCATTATGTTCCAATAAAACTTTATTTAAAGAGATGGTGGTGGGCCAGCTTTGGCTGTAGTTTGCTGACCCCTGAGCTAGGCTATGACACTTCCCTGATTGCCTGCAGGAACAAGTTGTTCTGGTCTCAGAATTAAGCACTCTAGAATCAGAGACAGTGTTCTAATGGAAGGAAAGAGAGCTGAACCGAAGAGTTTGGACTCGAACCCCAGTAGTACCATTAACTTTCTGTGGGATTTTGGTCAAGTTATGTAAAGCCTTTGTGCCTTAGTTACCCTATTTGCAAATTAAAATGAGAATCACTCTCTGGAATATATGTTTCCAGGAGGATGGAGAAAACACAGATGGCCTGCATGTTGAAAAATGGAGTTACCATGCAAATCTCCGGTGCTTACTTTCCTTCCACTGGGGAGTGGCCGCCTGGAGCCCCAAGCCGTAATTTCCCCAGAGATCATATCCTAAGCCTGGTGCCTTTGGAGAAGCAGCAGGTGAGTCGGTGGCACTTGCATATCTGTATGAAACTCGATTCCTACGGCAACAAACAGAATAAGAAGCAGCTCCCACGCTGTGCAAAAGAACAATGGGAGGATAGCAAACCAGAAAGTGAAAATCAGACGAGATAGGGAATTGCAAGGAGAGACGGTTGAGCTCAGCTTGAGTGGCTAGTGCTGATACCAGAATAAACTGCTGATGTTGATAATGTGCCATCTCTCTCAGCAATGGGGATTGTTTCCATTGGGTGAGAGAGAGCTCTTGCTTTGTCAAAGCATGTGTTTGTGACAGCATTAAACAGTCAAATAATACGCTCCTTCCTGACAAGGAGCTCTCCTCAGTGCCAATCTCCAAATGATAGCACTTCCTTTTGCATTTCTCTCACATCTGGGCACAGGGAAGAAGCTCTCCAACTAGTCCCAGAAAGCTCAGCCCCTAGAAAGAGGTTGCAGAGAGGAGCCCAGAGGACCAGCGCACCTGAGCTGTAATGGCCTGGAGAGATGATTTTGTCCAATGCTTCATGTTTCCAGTAGGGAAACTGAGGCCTGAGAAATGGTTGGGTGAAGTCCCTCAGGTGTAAAGAATCCCTGCATTAGAGCCCATGTCTCCTGACTTTCCTGCCCAATGAGTTTTCCCGTATTTGGAATCCGAAACGTCTACTTCAACACACTCCTGTGCATTGCAGCTATTTTCATCGACACACCCTGATACTGGCAAGGGAACCTGAGGCGAGAATTTCCTTACATATGATTTATTTTTGCAAATCTTCAATTCACAGCCAATTATTGGGCCTCTTTCCTTCAGAAGAAATAAAGGAAAAGGTCCTCTACACCTCTGTGTTCCCATGAAATAGTTTGAACAATTAGGCTGTAAGCAGTATCTTGTTCATTTCTCTTTGGTCCACTTGTTATTACTTAAGATGATATTTAAATAGTTGAAACTACTCTTCAATGTTTTAAGAGAACAAGCGAGTGGTATTGATTGTAAGATAACTTTGCTAAAGCTTTCCTTTACTAATAATTTTTAGACCCAACCACTCTGTAGTACCTTTTAACGAATACTTGGTGAATTAGGCCATCGAAGTTACCAAACAATAAAGTATTTTCTTCCAGCTTTGCCAGTCTGTGAAGAACTCAAACAACAAAACCTCTTAGTGCCTGAACATGGCAGGCAGTGAGAGTTCCCTTTTCCCCTAATTAGCTTCTTGACATCTATGCCTATTTGCACAGAGCTTTCTTTTTTTTCTAATATTTCCAGGTATAGTATTTCCTCAGTATCGCCAAGGTGTTCATTTGTATCTTATGCATTATACACTTGAGGAAACGTGGGGTCAACAAGAGGTTAAATACAGTGGTTAAATACATGGGATTTGGAATCAGAGTGGGTTTCAAGCCCCAGCTCCTCTATTTTCCTAGTTGTGTGACCGTGGGAGAATCACCCAAACTGCATCCTCAGTTTTCTCACTGATAAACTGGGGCAAAGAATGGTACCTGCCTCCAAGGATTGGGTTGCAGGTGAAATGAGCCGATTCAGGCAGTACTTGGCAGAGGTGTGCTCAATAAGTGTTAGCCAGTATTTCCTTGGGGAGCCTGGGAAGTTATACTGCTTATTTTCTATGATACAGGATGAAACAGAAAATATTTATTTTGAAGCCATGAATAATGCTAGATAAAAATACAGAACTGCCGATTGTTAGTGCTGACACATGCACTGTCTATGTTAAGCCTACTTAAAGTCAATTTCTCCATCAAAACTTCTGTGCTGCGAAACAATTCTTTTCTCTCTCTGCCAAATGCCTTCCCATCTTCAATGTAACTGGTGTGTTTTATTATTGCCACATTATTTCCCACTGAAACACCTTTCCTCCAGAGTGTATGATGTCATTTATAGCTAGTGGCACAAACATTTTTTCCATATATTGTCAATTAAGCACGTCACAGGATTTAATATTTACAGTCTTGTATGGTTCACTGAACTACTTGGAGGAAAAGAGAAATAATGACAAGGAGAACAAAATAAGAGATTCTACTTTCAGCACCAAAGAACTGAGGGTAGAATCCTACCCTGTTGATTTCATTACTGAATATTAAGTATAATGATGAGGCTTCTAATGAACATACTGATAACTTTGGTAAGCATTTCAAAGAACAAATTAATATTTAATATCTGGAACTCAAACTTTTGCACCGAAGCTTGCCAGTCCTCTCATAACAGACAAGACTTGCCTTGGGAAGCAGACGGCACGTCATGCCCGTGCAAGGTGAATTTGCTTATTGCCAAAACCTAGGTGGTACAGAGGCAATCTCTTTTGTGTTGGTGAGATTGGTGTGGTAACATGGGCAGGTCACAGAATTCCTTGGTTGTTTTTCTCAGCGGCCATGGCTCACGGGCCCAGCCGCTCCGCGGCACGCGGGATCCTCCCGGACCGGGGCACGAACCCGCGTCCCCTGCATCGGCAGGCGGACTCTCAACCACTGCGCCACCAGGGAAGCCCCCAAGTTCCTTGGTTTTGATATAAGTGGGTATGTCTGAATTGTGTTCCCCTTAAATTCACATGTTGAAATCCTAATCCCCAGTTCTTCAGAATATAGCTGTATTTGGAGACAGGTTCTTTAAGAGGTGACTGAGTTAAAATGAGGTCATTGGGATGGGCCCCAATCCAATATGGCTGGTGTCCTTATAATAAGAGGTTAGGACACACACACACACACACACACACACACACACACACACGGAAGACCACGTGAAGACACAGGGAGAAGACGGCCATCTACAAGCCAAGGAGAGAGGCCTCAGAAGAAATCAACCCTGCTGACACTTTGATCTGGGACTTCCAGCCTCCAGAGCTGTGAGGAAATAATACATTTCTGTTGTTTAAGCCACCCAGTCTGTGGTACTTTGTTATGGCGGCCCCAGGAAACTAATATATAAGCCCAGTCATTGATGCCTTGATCACCTCACTTGAGGCAGAGAATCATATCAGTTTCGTATTTGTATATCCTTTTACCTCAGTGACTCAGTGAGTGAGGAGCAAAGCTGTCACAGCACCCATCCAGCCCTGGCTGCGTGGCTGCCCCTCGGGTAACAGAAGAGCTGGGATTTTCAAACAGAGGTCAGGCATGGGGCACCAGAGAAGGGTCAGGAGATAAAAAATCTAGGTAGTCAAGGCACAGGGTAAGGGGACAGGAAGGTGTCAAGAGTCAAAGTAGACAGAAGGGCCATAATCCAGGGTCGGGGGGGTGGGGAGACTAATGAAAGACTCTCCCCCATGTTAAATTTGGACCCCAAAGGATTATACTCTGATGGAAAGTAGGAACCAAAGGTACTCTTCTCCAGGGTTAACAAGAGCCGTGGAAGTAAAAGAAGAAAAACTTGTCACTGAGAATTATGGCCATGGGCCTGTCCTCACATAGAATTGTAGCCTGAATTTGCATTGCCTGGGTTGTCAAAGAAATATCAAGCTGTGAACTTGATCGAAGGTGGTCTTGGACTGGTAACGCCTCCAAGCACTTGGCAGAAATGTACACAAATCCTTCTGGAAGAAACTACCTTCATCTTCAGCCTAAAAATTTCCCACAAGTGATTCTTTCTGTCTTTGTAACAAGCTATTTGTGACGGTTGGAAAGGTTCCTTTACCCTAGGGATGCCTTTGAGTTGCATGTTGTTATTGATCAGTAGCATCGAGGTTGCTTCAGAACCATGGCTTAATTTAGAAAACATACAAGCACACACACACCACTGCACAACAGAACCTTTCTATATTTCAGTGTGGGAAACATCTTCAATATTACAGCAGTGTGACCACCGAGAAAAACCTTTTATTACATTTTATAAAAAACAAACCAAAAAAGGGTCTATTTATCTAATACTTTATCAGTTTACATCTCTTTGATACTTCATATTTTCCAGGAACACTTTTCATCTTAAATATTTCTTTTCCATACCACTCCCTTTCATTTTCATGCATTCTGTAATTTTTAAAATAAATATTTTATGACAATTTAGAAGTGACTGAAAACTTAATTTTTTTTTTAACATCTTTATTGGAGTATAACTGTTTTACAATGGTGTGTTAGTTTCTCCTTTACCACAAAGTGAATCAGTTATACATATACATATGTTCCCATATCTCTGCCCTCTTGCGTCTCCCTCCCTCCCACCCTCCCTATCCCACCCCTCTCGGTAGTCACAAAGCACAGAGGTGATCTCCCTGTGCTATGCGGCAGCTTCCCACTAGCTATCTAATTTACATTTGGTAGTGTATATATGTCCCTGCCACTCTCTCACTTCGTCCCAGCTTACCCTTCCCCCTCCCCATGTCCTCAAGTCCATGCTCTAGTAGGTCTGTGTTTTATTCCCGTCCTACCACTAATCCCACAAGTGATTCTTTTATCACAGGTTGTACACTCCTATCTTAGTTTAAAGAAAAATAGAGAAATATTTGAACAACACATTAAACAAATTTGACCTAATAGATTACATATGAAATATTAATATCCACAACTATAGAATGTATATTCTTTTCATGCACATACGGAACATTTAAAAACTTTGACAACACCTTGGGCCCAAAGCAAGTCTAACCACGTTTCAAAGTATTGCAATCAGCTCAAGGCAGTAAGTAGAAATCAACAGGAGGGATTTCCCTGGTGGTCCAGTGGGTAAGACTTCGCTCCCAATGCAGGGGGCCCAGATTCGATCCCTGGTCGGGAAACTAGATCCCTCATGCGTGCCACAACTAAGAAGTCTGCATGCCGCAACGAGAGATTCCGCATGCCACAATGAAGACCCGGTGCAGCCTAAATAAATGTTAAAAAAAAAAATTAATAGGAAAAATACAACTAACACAGCCCCATATGTATGGCTTTTATATTTTTTCATCACTTAACTTTAAAACGTAGACATGAAAATATGGCACAATTTTTACATTCTTTTGGAATTTCTTCATTTTCCATTGAGTTACAATATGGATATAATAATGTGTAAAGTACAATCATCTTTGGTGTATGACTTTTATTTTTTATTTTTAGAATTAACATACAGTAAAATTGATTCTTTGGGTGTATAGTTCTATCAGCTTTATACCATTTATAAATTCATGTAACTACCACCACAGTCAAAATACGGAATTGTTCTATCACCCTGCCTCTAATCCCTGGCAATCACTGATCCCTTCTCCATTATTAGTTTTAGTTTCGTCTTTTCAAGAATGTCATTAAAATGTCATAAAAATAATACATGGCATAACCTTTGGAGCTAGGCTTTTTTCATTCAGCATAAATCCCTCCAGATCCATCTAAATTGTTGTGTGTATTGATAGTTGATTCTTTTGCATTGCTGAGTGGTGTTCCATGGTATGGATGTGCCACAGTTTTTAAAAAGTATTTGCTCATTGAAAGACACCTGGGTTTTGTTTCAAGTTTGGGCTGTTATTAATAGAGTGACTCTAAACATTCATATACAAGTTTTTATTTGGTGTACATTTTCATTTCTCTGAGCTAAATGCCCATGAATAATACAATTAGCTGTTTAATTACTGGGTTGTATGTCTTATGTATGTTTAATTTCATGAGAAACTGTCAAACTGATTTCTAGAGTGGCTGTAACATTTTAAATTCCCACCAGCAATGTTTGAGTGATCCAATTGTTCTGCATCCTTGCCAGCACTTGGAATTTTCAACATGGCTCACGGGCCCAGCCGCTCCGCGGCATATGGGATCCTCCCAGACCGGGGCGCGAACCCGGTTCCCCTGCATCGGCAGGCGGACGCACAACCACTGCGCCACCAGGGAAGCCCCTCAATATGCTTTTTGAAAAACATTTTATTTTGAAATAATCTGGGACTAATAAAAGAGCTGCAAAAATAGGGCAGAAATTGTTCATATATCCTTCCCCCAGCTTCTCCTAATGTTAACATCTCACAAACCATGATACATTTATCAAAGTTAAGACACTAACAGCAATGTGATACTCTTGACTACTGACTTTTGTTTGGACTTCACCAATTTTCCCACTAATGTTCTTTTTCTGTTTCAGGATCCAATCCAGGACACCACATTGCATTTAGTTGGTCATGTCTTCTTATTCTCCTATAATCTGGACAGTTCCTCAGTCTTTCCACATTTTATGTGATCTTGACAGTTTTGAAGAATGCTAGTCAGTTATTTGGTGGAATGTCTTTCAGTGTGAGTTTGCCTTATGTTTTCTCATGATGAGACTGCTGTTATAGATTTCTCATCACATCATATTAGGGGATACATGATGTCAACATGACTTATTTCTCACCATATGAAACTTGATCACTTGTTGCAGGTGGTATCTGCCAGATTCCTCCTTTGTAAAGTTACTATGTTTCCCTTAGAAGCCAGTCATTCAGCCAGCTCACACTCAAGAAGAGAGGGATTAAGCTCCACCTTCTGGATGCAGGAGTATCAAAAAAATTGTGGACATATGTTAAGGCCATTACAGTAATTAATAAATATTTGGGAGGAGATACCCCGGGAAAGCTATGTAACTATTCGGTTTCTGCTTAAAATTTTGCCCACTCATTTTAGCATTCATCAATGGATCTAACCTGCAGCAGTTATTGCTGTTGTGTTCTAATGGTGATTTTCTATTTCCCTCATTCCTTCTACATTTATTATTGCTAATTCTCCTATAAGGAAGATCTCTCCCTTCTTCCTTATTTATTTATTTATTCATTCAATCATTTATTTAGATCAGTGTAGACCCATGGATAATTAGTTCATTATTTGGGCTATACTCTAATGCTATTATTATATAGTTATTTACTTTGTTGCTCACATTATTCTCACTTTGGCAATTGAGAACACTTTCAAGTTGGCTCCTATGTCCTTTCGACATGTCCTCATCCTTTTTCTTGCATTTTCCCTGCCCCAGCCCTAGAACTGTCATTTCCCCAGGAAGCACTGGCTCTTTTGATTTGAGAATGATATTTATAAACTATAATGTGGGTTGGGGTGTGCTCATTGCTGTTGGAGTTTCACTGCTTCTAGGCCCCCTCAGCAGATGGAGCTAGGATAGGAGATATACATATTTATTAATATTCATATATATGTATATGTGCGTATACTAACCCATATATGTACTTACTTCTGTATCCATCTATATGTATGTACGTGTGTATATATATATACATTTATACATATATAAATGAGTTCACACTGGTGTCTCTGACTCCAGTCTAGCACCTTAAGGTTTATTCCTCTAACTTCCCACGTTGCTTATTTGTAAGTTCTTTCTCTGACTGTGAGAAACCTGACTCTCATCATCCATCCACCATCCATTTACTTACTTGTTCCATCCTAGTGTAGTTTCAGAATTGCTAACCTGTATCCCTGTGAGAAACAAATTTATCGACTGGAGTACATAGTTTATATACAGTTTTGTTTGTCTTTAGCCTTACAGCATCCATTCAAAATATTGTTTTCCCAAGTTACTTAGGTCAGCTACTTTTCCCCCCACTCCTTTCAGCAAGGTTATGTTATACATGTGTAATATGGTTAGATTCATCTGCGATGATCTGCTTTCCACCCTAGTTTCTCCTGAAATCCTTTTTGATATTTTTAATTGGCATACACTCTTTGTGGTATACAGTTCTATGGATTTTGAAAGATGCACCCATGTATCCACCACCATTGTACCATAGAGAACATCCCATCACCCTAAAAATTCCCTTGTACTCAGTCACTCCTCCTACCCCATCCCCTGACAATCACTGATATATTTTCCATATCTAAATTTGTGCCTTTTCTAGAATATCATGTAAATGGAATCATACAACATGTAGTCTATCTGACTTTTTTCACTTTGAAAAGTACATTTATGATTCATCCATGTTGTTGTGTGGATTAATAGCTCATTCGTTTTTATCACTGAATAATATTGCGTTGCATGGATAGACCACAGTTTGTTTATACATTCACCTATCGAGTGATATCTTTTATTTCACTTCCAGCTTTTGGCAATTATGAATAAAGTTGCTATAAACATCCACATACTCTCCAATAAAGATGTTAAAAAAATAGCATCAAAGAAAAAGGAAAAACAAAAACCATCCACATACAGGTTTTGGCGTATACGAAAGTTTTCAATTCACTTGAGTAAATATGTAAGAGTGACATTGTGGGTCGTATGGCAAGTGTATTTTTAAATTCATAAGAAACTAACAAACCGTCTTGCAGAGTGACTGTAACATTTTACTTTCCCAACAGCAGTGAATGAGAATTGTTACTCCACATCCCTTCCACATCAATTGTTGTCTTTTTTTTTTTTTTTTTTAATTTTAGCAATTCTAAATAGGTGTGTAATGATTCTCACCAAGGTTTTAATTTGTATCTGCCTAATGGCTGATGCACATCTTTTCATGTGTTTATTTGCTTATATCCTCTTTGGTAAAGTTTCAGTCCAAGCATTTTGCCTATTTTTTAGTTGGATAGTTGTTTTCCTACTGTAGAGTTTTGAGAGTTCTTTACATATTCTGGATTCAAGTCATTTGTTGAATATGTGGTTTACAGATATTTTCTCCTAATCTGTGGTTTGTCTTTTTATTTTACTGACAGTGTTTTTGACAGAGCAAAAGTTTTTCATTTTGACAAAGTCCAATTTATCATTTTTGCCATGTTTGAGAACTCGTCTCCTAACCCCATGTCATGCAGATTTTCTTCTAAGTTATCTATGAAAAGTTTTATGTTCTTACGTTATACATTTAAATTTATTATCCATTTTGAGCTAAGCTTACATCAGATATGAGATTTAGATTGAGAGTTATGTGGGGTGTTTTTGTTTTTTGTTTGTTTGGTTGGTTGGTTTTTGCCCATGGATGTCCAGTTGCTCCAGCACCATTTGTTGAAACGACTATCCTTCTTCCATTGAATGCTTGTGTTCCTTTGTTAAAAGTCAGTTGGTCATACTTGTGGGGGTCTATTTCTGGGTTCTCTATTCTGTTCCACTGGTCTATGTGTTTGTCCCTCTGCCATTACCATGCTGTCTTGAGTACTGTAGCTATACAGTAAGTCTGAAAATCAGGTGGAATGATTCCTCCACTTTATTCTTCTTTTTCAGAATTGCTTTGACTATTCAAGTTCCTTTACCTTTCCATATATATTTTAAAATCCCCTTTTCTATACCTACAAAGTGAGCATGCTGGGATTTTGATAGGAATTGTGTTAAACCTGTATATGTATTTGGGGACCATTGACATCTTTACTATGTAGAGTCTTCCAGTTCATGAACATAGTATGTCTCTCCCTTTATTTAGGTTTTTTTGATTTCTTTCATCATCATTGTTTAGTTTTCAGAATATAGATTCTGTGCATTTTTTAATTGGATTTATACCTAAGTGTAAAAAAGAGTAGGGTAACAGTGTTACAATTTCAGGTAGGGTAGTCAGGTGATATTTGAGAAAAGACTTGAAACACATGAGGGAGTTAGTCATGCCAATATCTGGGAGAAGATCATGCCCAGTAGTGCAAAAGTTTCCCAGTGCAAAGCCTCTGAGGCAGGAGCATTCCAGCCTTGAGGATACCAAGGAGGCTAGGTGAGCGGGATAGGACGAATGAAAGAGAGAGTAGCAGGAGGGGCAGTCACAGAGAGAATGGGAGGGCAGGGCTGTATAGGACTTTGATTTTAAGAGAAACCCTCTGGCAGCTCTGTTGAGAATGGACTGTAAGTGATCAAGAATGGAAGAAGCAAGACTAGTTTAGGAGGCTACTGCACTAAACCAGAAGTGGTTAGACTCTGAAGAGTTCGTTCATTCAACAAATTAGCATTGACTGATGGTGGAGCCTGTAAGAAGTTATCAATATTGCCACCAAAACTCAGGCAACGATCTGGTAAGTGACAACTGTGAAACCAAATTTGGGGAGGAAAAATACGTTACAACAGCATGAATAAACCATCTAATTACAAGTGTTAAGACCTAATTAGTATTCAGTTTATCACACCTAAGGTGCAAACAGCAGCGTGTGGGAAGCCTAGCATGCTGTCGGACCCAGCCTCTTTCCTTGAATTAACAGCAGAGTCTCTATTGTCTGCAGTGGGTGTCCACAGAAATACGTGTGGCATGCCTACCAGCTTCGCGAAATTATAAGGACTCAGTATGAGAAATTAGGCAACTGACTTGGCCAAAGTAGTACTATGCCATTGGTTTATTCCTTAAGAAAAGCAAAACTTGAATTCAACTGAGGCAATCCTGTTAATTGGAAAAGAGAAGCAGAATTTTACTTAGCTTTGTTTCTGCTATTCAGCCGATGATATCTGATCCCAAATCACACCTCTGGTTTTTGATGTGTGCATTAATAAATGCTTGTCATGGGGCCTGATATAATTAAATGGATTTTCAAATGTTTTTCGAGGTACATTGCCCCTCCATCCTCAGAGTACTATGACCATTATACCGTAGATCCTCATTAGGCAAAGGCTTACAGATCTTCAGTGACTGCATAAGGATGGATTATAAAATTGAATCAGAGTTTTTAATGTTGAAACTTATGAGCTGTAATTTTATTAGGGCATATTTTTCTTCCTCCTACTGCACATATCTGCAAATAGCATATACTCTTTGTATAATCCCAGTACTAGTTCTAGAGGGGTGGGATAGGGAGGGGGGAGGGAGGGAGACTCAAGAGGGAGGAGATATGGGAACACGTGTATATGTATAACTGATTCACTTTGTTATAAAGCAGAAACTAACACCATTGGAAAGCAATTCTACTCCAAGAAAGATGTTAAAAAAAAAAGTAATTTAGACTGGAATGAATAACTGTGACTTAATGGATATAAAATATGTTGCAGTTATTCCTTTGATTAGCTCATCATTTTTGGGGGGCATGGAATTATCCGTAAGGTGACTTAAAACCTAATGGAAGCCTCCTGAAATAATGAAATAATAAATATGGATTCTCTAGCTTATTCTAGAGTCGTTGGGTAATATCATCTTAGAAGGACACTTAACTGTTGTCTAGACCCATATTTTCCAAAGGAACAAATTGTTTCCCCAGCTTCCCTACGAATTGGTCATCAATCCTCCGTTCGTACATCTTCATCATTGGGGAGCTCACTACATATTGGCACAATCAAGTTTCATCAAATCTGTCTCACCAGCCCTTCTACCTACTGGTCCCGCTGGAATAAATCAGAGCTGGTCTACTCCCTCTTCCACTAGAGAACCCTTCAAATACTTGAAGCCCACTGTCGCTGCCCTTGAGACCCTTCCCCAAGCTGGTTGCCTTTTCCTGGATGTGTACACAAAGTTTCTTCCTCACTATTGATATCCTTGATATCAAACCTTTCCAAACCTGATACCAAACCTTTCTCAGTGGACCTTCCCTGGAGCTTCCTGAGGTTTCTGTTTCGGAAGTCCATTTACCTTAATGAGAAAAAAATCTCCACAATGTTTCTAGGTCTGTGAGGGCTGCAAGGGGAGGGAGCCCAATCATCTGGAAGCCAACCATCTGGAAGCTCAGAGTCATGCAGGATACTCTTCAAGTGTGGACAGGAAACCAAAACATGCGAATTACAGTAAGGTCTTTGGGTACCCCTAAGCAGCCTGCCTCCTCAAGTCTAATCAGCCCAATGTATTTGCTTGAATTTTCTGAAACCTTGCTATACTGTAGCTGACTAACGGCTAGCCGTTATGTTTGATAGTAGTGAATAGGGCAAGTAAACGTCCCATTTGATTAGTAAGGTGATCTAACTGGCCCACAAATAGGGTAAAGTTACCATAGACTTCTCAGGGGCTGAACTGGATCAATTCATCAACCATTTGATCTGCTGTTCAGTGACTGACCATCAGGAGGAACAAATGCTAATTTGCTTGGTTTGGGTTCATTAATAATAGCTAATAATTATTTATTGCTTAGTGTGTACAAGATAATGTGTTAAGCATTAGGTCATTTAATTCTCATAACAACTTTATTAGGGAAATTTCATCATCCACATTTTACAGATGAAAAACTGAATATTCAGAGAGGTCGAGGGACTTGCCCTGGGTCACACAGCCAGTCAATAGCAGACAGAGGATTCAAATCTGAATCTGTCTTACCGCAGAAGCTCAAGCTTTTGATCTTTACATATTCCGTAGCAGTCTATGAATACAGAGCTATAGTTGTAATATTAGGCTTAAAGCTCATCATGCAAGTCTGTGGTGAGGGTAGAGAGTTCTGGTGGGTAAGCAGCAGAGCTGGTGTTAGTTCACTATTAACTTTTCTTTCCTTTTCTTTTTTTTTTTTTTTTTTTTTTTTTTTTTTGGCTGTGTCACGCGGCTTGTGGGATCTTAGTTCCCGACCAGGGATTGAACCCGGGCCCTCGCAGTGAAGGCGTGGAGTCCTAACCACTGGACCGCCAGGGAATTTCCCAGTTCATTATTAATTCTTTTTCTATTTTCACCCTCAGTATCATTATCCAGGACCTGCTAGGGCATCATTTCCACTCCCACCCCCCATTACTGGATTTCGTCCTTCACAGAAAAGTTCTTTCTGAATTCCAAAATGTGAAATATATCATAGGATAAACAAATTCATCCTGATATGTGAATAAGAGAGGGCTAGAGCACATATGACTCAGGATCTTCCTTCCCCTCTCCGGTAACATGTTATTTAATGGGAGACTTCTGGATTCATCCCTCCGTGTTAGATATCTAACCTTGAACGATGACTCAACTGGTGACGGTTGAGGTGAGGGAAACTCCCCAGCAAGCAGGTGGAGGAGATATGCTGCATCAGATATGACCTTGGGAGCCTTCATTGATTGAAGCTCTTCGTAGAGCTAAATCTATAGATGCCCGATGAAGGTCATCAGTTAAGAATTTGTATATCACATCCACTTTGCATAAGACCATATGCTTTACGTGCAGTGTTTGGGCAATATTTTCATCTGTGGTGAAGCCACTGATCAAGCCACTTAACCAGGTCAATCAGGTTCTTTGGTTTCCTAACCCCCAAAATTATACTGAATAATAATGCTAGCTTGTTGGTTACAGTATAAAAGATAAGATGCTGTGTGTGTGTGTGTGTGTGTGTGTGTGTGTGTGTGTGTGTGTGTGTGTTTAAATACATTTCAGATACCAAGATAACCAGATTACTATCACGAAATTCTAGGGTATATTGGCTGTAAAGTGATATACTAAATATTGCTTTCCAATTTTCAGTTGTAATGTGTGAAATAGATAAAGTACATACTTTTATCAACAGCAATACATAATGCAAATCTATTGGAATAGCAATAAGAAGTATGTGGTGTTAATGAACCCTTTAAAGGAAAGAATAGGTGTTGGGGACTCTTTCTCACCAAAGATCTGTTTCAGAAGGTTAAAGTTCATTTTTGCAATTGACTCCACGTGGAGAACTCTTTTCCAGGAATGGTTTTCATGTTATTCCAAAGTGAGCAAAGGGGGGAATGTAGAAACCAGGATCCTAAAGAAGCAGAGCAATGTAAAAATGATAAATCAAGAGGAGGAGGTGGAATTAATTTAGCAAACAACAAATACTTTAGCTTGAAGGTCCAGTCTGCACAGTGGTTATCTCTAGATAGTTTATTATGACTAAACGCTATAACATAATTAAAGCTTCACCCTAGTGTTTTTGAAAAATGATGTGGTTACCCATTTGGGGTATCCATCCAGAATGGATTAGTATTAGAACTCCTTTCTTAAACAGAAGAGCCAAAATAAGTTTTGTTCAATCGGACACTAACTTTGTTCCGTAAGGCAAGCCAAAGCACCTGTATTAATTTCCTAGGGTTGCCATAACAAATTGCTGCAAACTTGGTGGCTTAAAACAATAGAGATTTATTGTCTCGCAGCACTAGAGCTAGAAGTCTGAAACCAAGGTGTCGGCAGGGCCATGCTCCTCTGAAGCTGTTGGTGTTGCCAGCAATCCTTGGTATTCCTTGGCTTGGAGATGCATCACTCTAATCTCTGCCTCTGTCATCACATGGCCTTTTCCTCTGCGCGTCTGTGTTTCTGTGCCTGCATTTCCACTCTTATAATGACACCAGTCATTGGATTTAGGGCCCACACTATTCCACTATGACCTCTTCTTAACCTGATTACATCTGCAAAGACCCCATTTCCAAATAAGGTCACATTCACAGATCCTGGGGGTTAGGACTTCGACATACCTTTTCAGGAGATACAATGCAGTCTACAACAGTGTCCTATAAAAGCACTATATTTTTGAAAACCTCTTTATTAAAGGGATGCCAACCAGCTGCACTTCAACGATGGGATATCCGCAGGACAGACTTCAGAAACTTGAAGGAGAAATTAACAAAGGGCAAAACCGAGAACTTGGTGGAGAGAGTGGGTAATATCTTCTGAGCGAGCGCATATCCCATCCCTGAGCTTCATCTGATGCCATTTCTCACACCATCCCTGGTTAAGAGCACTGGCTCTAGAGTCTAATAATTGAAGTTCATGTTTCGGCTCCCCCCTACCTGCTAACTGGCTGTGCCCCTCAGTACCAAGTACCAGGCAAACTGGAGAGGCTGGCACAATTTTTTTTTGTCGAGTTTCTTATAAATGAAGTTGTTCAGTGAATTCCATCCTTTGGTATCAAACTCACTGCCACAACCCTGTTATCTCTGGGATACTTTACTTTTTTATGTTTTTCTCAAAAGAAAAATACACTACTTGATGCATTACATTCTTTTATTCATATATGACTGGATGTCTAACTCTCCATTCTAAACCTACTGTTCAGCGTGGGGTCTGGCCCATTGACCTTTACAGTCTTGTGGAAATCAGCATAAAAATATTTCCTGGGAGTTCTTTTTTCTAAGTATTATTTTTGACAAGTGCTGGATATTCTAACTGATCTTTGGCTTAAACCCTGGCAGTCTTATCTTTTATGTCCTCCTTTGCTCTTGTGGATGCGTTAGGGTAATTATTCTGAAAAGAATGTCAAAACACAGCAAATGGTTTAGGATAACTCTGTTTATATCCCTTAGCGTGAGAGGGGCAAGGTCTTGGGAGAGAATTAATAATGTCCTATAGCTGCTTGCAGGGGACATCAAACAAATTGACAGTGATCTTGTTTTTACTGCAAGATAGTACTAAATTCATAAAGATGAACTAAAGCTGCAGAGGCAGAGGCTCAGACCAGATGTAGGGGGTGTTCTGTGTGGGTCTGGGCTGTTCATTAGTCAGCAGCAGAGTATATTTGCTTTTGTCTACATTGTGAAATTATTCTGAACAATTTTGAAAATCACTGGACTCCATCTGCATCTCAAGGGCATGCTTCCAAGCCACTCTGAGAGGAGTTTCATCTCATTCTTCTCCCAGGTCACTGAGGATTAATGGGACAGATCATCACTCCATGGCACCAGTGTGTGTATCAGAAAAGAGGAAGCTGCCCTTTCATGAAATAAGAAGGCACCAATATTTTCTCCGAAGGAATCACAATTTTCATTTTTAATGTGTTCTGATAAAGTCGCAGGAGATTCAGGGCTTTCTTCACTTCTCTCACGTCAGTCAGGGTCCTTGACTATTATTTCCAGGGCTTTGGTGGAGCCCTTCTCCACCTCCTGGCCTCCCAAAGAACCCAACCTTTAGCCAGGAACCCTATTTTTAAAGCACAAAGTGCAATGAAGGCTTGACCTCTATGTGCCCGCAGTAGATATTGTAGGAGGGCAATAGTTCTCATTTCCAAACAAAACTTGCCCCTGGATGGGGGCCGGGCAACAGTTTCCAGAGACCGGCCGGGTAGGGAGGCAGGTGACCAGGCTTCCCCACCCAGCTGTCTCGGCAGCGCCCTGTGTGCCCACGAGCACGCAGGCGTCCGGTTCCCACCTACAACAAGAACAGGTTTGACTAAATGAAGTAGGAGCTTTCTTGCTGTAAACCTGAGCTGCAGCTGGTGTCCCCGTGTGGCTTCTTACATCCTTTTCCGGGGCCAGGCTCTGTCCCACACTTCTTCAGCACACGTTTCTATTTCCTCCCCTCCTTTGCTCCTTCCCTTTCTCAGCATTTTGCTGTTTCTCTTGGTTTTCCTGACCACTCTTCCTCCCTTACCCCTCACCCTAAATTTGGAACACGTCAGTTCCCTTCCGGCTCGATTTAATGTTCAGGTGGCATTTTGCTCTAACGAGGCTATTGACCTCTGTTCTCTGGACAGTGCAGACTTTTAATTTCAAATTAAAAGTTCGGATATATCCAGGGTGCTCCGAATACCACCAGAAAGCTACTGCCGTAGCCGAGTTCTCAATGTAGCACTCAGTCTCCCCAACCTCATTGCCCACCCTAAGCCCAACTCAGGGAGTTTCCCAGGCCTGGAGAGACAGGGCGATTGTATGGGATTCCTCTCTGAAACCAAGAGTGCAAATGTTGCTTGGCCTGGAAGCTCCAGGGGCCTGTCCACCTCAGGAGGCACTTGGACAGAGTCACGGTGGGTGTCTCTACAAGCTGGCCCTTGCAGCCTTGGTGGTGCCACTACTGTGGACAGCTTGCTCTTCTCTCTCTCTCTCTCTCTCTCTCTCACTTGCCAAGCAGATAGAATTCTGATTTGTTTCATCATTTGCACAGCAGATTTTTGTTGACTTTTAGGTTTCCAGCAATCAAAAACACCCTCTCCCCTCTGATCCGGGACACTGGGACATGAATAACAGCTAGCATGCATTTTCCAAGCACATCACAACTCCATGCAGTAGATGCTCTGATTATCAGCCCTCTTCTGCAGCAGAGGAAGTTGAGGCATGGAGAAGTTATGCAGTGTGACAAAGCACATACAGCTGAGCCACAAGCTGAACTGGGTGTCAAGCCCAGGTAGCAAGGGCAAAACACCATCATACCAGTCTCACTTTCGCTTTCCCGTAGTTCCACAGGTGGCCAGTGGTGGGACTGGAATAAGAGCACGTGTCTGTTTGGGCCCAGAGAGCATGTCCTCAGCTACCACGTCCTGCTGGGGCATGGTGGAGAGAGGAGGGGCCTCACCACGCCCTGCCATCTTTCTTGTGATTCTGTTGCTATGATAAGTGAAGTGTGGGGAAAATCCCCCCAGTACAGCCAAAAGTTGTAGACTGCTAGGCTCTGGAGCGTCACTCTGTAAAGGAGAAACCCCAAACTAAATGCATACCAGGAGAATCACAGAACTGCCAAACGAAAATGGCAGGGACATCATGATACCTAAACCCTGCGCTTGAGGCAGAAACTAACACGGGGTTAAAAAAGACTCAGTAAAATAGACTTTTAGCATTCATACAATAAACTATCAAATAAACTTGGCAATTGTCATAATATTTGGTTTCATTGAGAACACAGACTGTTAGCAACAGAGAATAACTTAATCTGTTAATTAAATGCAAAATTCAGTTCTCATAAAAACATAATAATTAGCCTTTTCTTACCTTAGTGTATCTGCGTCAGCAAATACGGGAATCTCTCAAGAAGGGAAAGAAGGGGGTTCTTATGTCTGCGGCGCTTACCATGGCTTTGCCACTGTAGCTTTTGCAAGGTCAGCACTCAGGAGACTGATTTTTCCTTCTAGATGCTTTTCTTGCAATTAGGGTATGCTACTGTCTGGTGACAGTCGATGACTCAGTTAAATTCATGTTGCTTGATCTACAAAAGATTCATATGTTATCAGCAAGAGTCTTGCTGTGAATTTCTACTGCTTTAGACCCAACCGACCTCTGCCCACACCCCGAAATAGTCCCACGCATCCGGGGAATCAGAAAGGCCTGCCTTCACAATTGGACCCTTCCACTTATTTAGCTGCAGGGCCAAAGGTGGGCCATTTACTTCACATCGTGAAGCCTCCTCCCCTTGTCTGTAGGTAATTATATGTATGTCTTGTAGCACCATTGTTGTGAAGATAAGCAAGATAGTATGAATGAGGGCCTTGGCTCAGAGCTGTAGGAGCACAGTGGTGGCCCCGTGTTCCCATCACTTAATTTTTCCACAAAATCGAGGCTCTCTCTTGTCCCTCTAAAGGTCTTAGAGTCCCCTTCGCTCAGCCAGGAACGCAAACTGCTCTGCCCATCACTTTCTCCTGGCTCACGCCTCCGTGTTCTCTAGGCGTGCATTCAGATGCCACCATCCTTAAGAAGTCTTCCTTATTGTTAATTGGGTAAAGCGCGATAGCAGTTATGTTAGAAGAAAGTCCTTATAGTTAAAGACGTGTAATACACTTTTATTTATAGGTGAAATGACATAATGTCTGTGATTTGCTTTGAAATACTTCAGGGAAAAAATGAGGGGAAGGGAATGGGTAAAAGAAGGTTGCAAGATGTTGATAACTATTTTTTTTTAATTTATTGTTTGTCATCTGTTCTTTTTTTAAAAAATTGAAGTCTAGTTGATTTACAATGTTGTGATCGTTTCAGGTGTACAGCAAAGTGATTCAGCTATACATGTACCTATATCTACTCTTTTTCAGATTCTTTTCCCTTATAGGTTATTACAGAGTATTGAATAGAGTTCCCTGTGCTATACGGGAGGTCCTTGTTGGTGATCTATTTTATATATAGTAGTGTGTGTACGTCAGTCCCAGACTCCTAAGATGTTGATAGCTGTCGAGCGTGGGATATGGGTACCCAGGTTTAATATACGTGTCTCTTTATTTTGGGGTGTATTTGAAATTTTCCGTAAAAATGAACAAATCGTCCTTGAGCTCCCTCCCCAGGCTGATTAGGTGTCCTTCCCAGGTACTCCTTAACAACACTATGACATCGTCCCCATGCTCTCCTAATTACCTGTTTCCTGGACTGTCTCCACTATTAGACCATGAACTCCGTCAAAGCAGAGACCTGCATGTTGTTCATTATGTATCACCATACCTGGCACGAGACATGAAAATGTAAAAGGATCACTTGGGAACAAATTATTTGTTGAATTGAATACACATTTTGCCTCCTTCATGTTTTGAAGCTTCCTCCTCCAAGGAGCTTCTTTTCAGAACCATCCTAGAGCGATCTCAGGTGCTGATAATCCTCTCCTATTTCAGCCACTGGCTCTTAGAATTAATTAAAGAGAAAAGCCATTATAACACATCCTATGTTAGGAATCGAAAACGCTCCATCATTAGTTGTCTTTAAGTAGAAGGAGGTGATTTTCCACTTTGCTCAAAGGATGCAACATCCGTCCACCTTCTCCCGACGGCTTTAAGCTACAGCTTTGATTTAACAAATGTGTACAGAACACGCCGTTAACAGTTCCCCAGCAAATGTCTGTGGTCTCCTAAACCATCATTTTCTAGGTATTGAATATAAATTCGAGGCATATTTATGGCAGGGTCAGTGATGCTGCCTGTGGGTCTGCCACACATCCACTTGCCTGGCTCTTTCAGATTATGTATAAAAGTAAAAACGTGTATTGAGAATACATAGTGTGTTTCTGAAGATCCAAATCTTGATGTTAGGATCCATTCCATTTAACTGTCAAAACTCTGTAGCACTGTTCTGCCCATCTTGAAGCACGGAGGCCTTTCATTATCACATAATTAGAAGCAAGTTGGTCAGTCATTCAACAAATATCTTTAAGCTCTTACCATTTAAGCTCTTACTGTAAGGCCCTGTTCTAGGCACCGGGAAAACAGCAAAGGACCAACCACACAAATACCTCTGCCCTTGTGGAGCTTACATTTTAGAGAGTCGCATTTTAGAGATACAAACAACTGGTATCAGAAGTTCTCATTGGAGGCTCTCAGTGAGAGTTGTTCATCCTTTTTTATTCTCTCTTTCTTTTTTTCTTTTTTCGACCGCACTGCGCAGCTTGTGGGATCTTAGTTCCCGGACCAGGGATCAAATGTGGGCCCCGGCGGTGAAAAAGCCGAGCCCTAACCACTGGACCACCAGGGAATTTCCCAAGTTGTTCATTCATTCACTACACTCCTCCCTTCTCGCCTGCTAGTTGAGGACCTTGTCATCATCATTCTGTCTCCCTCCTGCATCATCAATTTTCTTTTCACTATTGGATCGTTTTCATCAACACCCACATGTCACAATTTCTCCCAATTAAGGAAACACTCTCGACCTCACATTCCTCTCTAGTTGCCACTGTTTCTTTGTCCCTCTCTACGGTAAAAACAGTAAAAACTCCCGAAAGAAGTTGCCTATGCTCACTGTCTCCATGTTTTTTTAATGTTCAAAAAATATATTTATTTATAAAAAATACAATGGGATAAGTTTATGCCGAGAAATGCAGCAATAAATACAGTGGAAGAAAACAGAGCAACTCTACGTCGATACATTGGCACAAACAGGAAGGGCAAACATACCCCCAGACGTCAATGTCTGCAGGCCGGCTTTGTACACGCTCCTTTCGATACACCACTCGGGAGAGATCTTGTCGGCTTCGGTAAGAATCAGTACACATATAATCACAAATGCACACTGATCAGGACTTTATTTTAAAAATTAGCAAACAGCACTGTAGAAACATTGATATATAAATTTCTAAAATGCTGCATCTTAAATTTAGTTGGCAAAGACCACATTTAGCTATAAGCATGAGTTTAGTCTTCCATGTAGAAACCAGATACTAAACTGTAAAAAAAAAAAAAAAAAGCTTCCTATTGTTTGAAAATACCAGTTTAACTAGAGGATTGGGTTTCACTTCTCTCCTCCTGAGTGGTCACGTTCTCTCCTCTCATTCTCCCTGGAACCCAGTTATATCAGCCGTTCCCCTCCATACAAATGGCTTTTCTCAAGGTCCCTTATGACCTTTTACTGTGTTAAACCCACTCCAAGTCCTTTTTTTTTTTTTTTTTTTTTTTTTTTTTGCGGTACGCGGGCCTCCCTCTGCTGTGGCCTCTCCCGTTGCGGAGCACGGGCT
>NC_041234.1:116523964-116536323 GCF_002837175.3 Physeter macrocephalus
CGGACGCGCAGGCTCCGCGGCCACGGCTCACGGGCCCAGCCGCTCCGCGGCACGTGGGATCCTCCCGGACCGGGGCGCGAACCCGGTTCCCCTGCATCGGCAGGCGGACTCTCAACCACTTTGCCACCCGGGAAGCCCTAAGTCCCTATTTTGATTGACCCGTCAGAAGCATTTGACTCAGTTGATCGGTTTCTTCTCTCTGAAACACACTGAGGACATCACACTCACCTGAGCTTTCTCTTCCCTCACCAGCCATTCCTCTCCGTCTCCTTTGCCGGTTCGTCCTCTTCTCCCCATCCTTTATCTTTACTCCATCTACACTCACCCGCGTGCTGCTCTCATCAAATCTCATGGCCCTGAATATCGTCTACGTGCCGATCACTCCCCAGTGCCTCTCTAGCCTAGACCTCTCCCCCAGACTCGGCGCAGACTTCCACCTGAAGGCGTACCGTCCCTCCTTTGGTGTCTAGTAGCATCACAGAACCCCTGCTGACCTCCTGATCCTTCACTCCCCAGATATGCTCCTTCTGGAGTGTCCTCCATCTCTATAAATGGCAATTCTCTCCTCCCATTTTCCCAGTCAAAAAACCTCAAGTCCTGCTTCAATTCTCTTTCCCTTGCCCGTGTCTGGTCTTCTGGCAAATCCTTTCAACGTTCCCTTCAAAGTATATCTAGAACCTGACCATATGCTCCTGACCTCTACCGCTCCCGTATTGGTCCAAGTCAGCCTCATCTCTTGCCTGAATTATTATTAATAAAATAGCCTCATAAATGACCCACCTGCCTTTACTCTGCCCTCTACGCTCTATTCTCTTCATAGCAGCCAGAGTGGCTGTGTTAGAATATAAGTCGGACCCTCTCATTCCCCTCCTCAGAGCCCTCCCACGACTTCCTGTCTCATTTACAGTAAAAGTTAAGTTCCTTCAGTCACCTCTAAGAGCCCTTACACTTGTTCCTTCTGCCTTGAACACTTTTCCCACAGGTACCCTCCTTCTGGTCTTGGTTCAAATGTCACCTTCTCAGTAAGACTTCCCCTGACCATCCTACTGAAAACTACAACCTTCCTATCCACCACACTTCCTACCCGCTTCCCTGTTTCCTTTTTATCCGTAGCCCTTGCCATCATTTAACATACTGCATACTTTACTTTCTTGTTTATTGTCCACTCCCGTCCCCACCCCCAAACACGCACTGAGAAGGTAAACACGAGGAGAGTCAGGGATTTTTATCTGTTCTATTCATTGCTGAATCCTCAGTGCATAGAACAATGCGGGGCACATGGTAGGCACTCAGTAACTAGTTATCGATTGCCTGAATGAATGAGTGAGCACTTATACTTAGCCAGGCACAGGAGATACAGTAACCGGCAAGACGTGGCCCTTTGCCCCAAGAAGCTCACAGTGTAAAGAGGAAAAATAGAAAAAGTGAACAGAATTTCTGTTCAATATGTTAATTGCAATACTAGGGATGCGTGCCAAGAGGGCTATGGGACTACATGGTAGACATTCAATAAATGCTTGTTAAATGTTGAATGAATGATTTCCGGTTAGTTTTACTAATACCAACGGAAATACTTCTCTTGAAACACCTCCACCCACCTAGTGACTTTTGTCCTTTTCAGCCCCTGGGGAAGGGCTGGAAGCTAAACAGACCTTGTTGATATAACCCTGTCCAGCTCTTTTCCGCAAAACCTAAAGCATTGATCTTTGTTACTTGTTAAAATCACAAAGGAAAAATAGAGTTAAACTGAAAGCAAAAGACAAAAATGTGCCAGGGTAGGTAGTTCTCAAGAGAATTGCAATGAGCCATATTACTCTGCATTAAGATGTAAATCGCGTAGTCCTTGGGTCAATATTTGCTGCTTGTATATTTCTTTTAGCCAAAGGTGAGTTAGTTTGAGGAGGAGAAAAGAGAAAATAACAAAACCATGAATTGCTGAAATGGAACCTTCCCTGCCCCACCTCCCGCCCCCGCTGCTAAAACTTTGCGCTGAAGCTGTGTCCGACAACAAAGCCATAGACTGAAAAATGAAAAACTGAGTCAGCCAATTGTTCTGTCCACATGACACATATTCTTTGACTTCTTTCCCCCACTGAACTGATATTGTGTATATGTGGTTTGAAGGTCAGAAAACGGGCCAGTGGAGGGGAGGTTATTATGAGAGGCATTTGGTTCCAGATCCTTCTCTGTTTCCCATTGTCTGCCTTTTCCTGGGTGGTGGGAGACTGGGAGTCAACACAAAGTGTTCTGCAGCTTTCTTGAACATGGTTTGCATGCTGAGGTCCCAAATACTCCTGTTTCACTTTTCTTTACATCCTGGGAATAGTACACCTTGACCTGTACTAGAAGCAGACAAATGTCACAGGGGCCCTTGGTAGTTGGTACTGTAGAATAGCGATGCCCATCTAAGCAGAGTGCAGGGACTGAAGAAAGAAGAGGACCAGGGCTGGGCTCTTGGGAACTCTGACACTGAAGGGGCCCATAAGAGAGACAGCATGAGGAGAGAAGTCAGAGGAGGTGGAAGAGTGGTCCATTTCACTAGGCAAAGGAACAAAGGATTGATGATGGAGGCGAACAGTGTCACATGCCTCTGAAAGGTCAAATAAGTTGAGGACTAGCCAAAGGGAGAAGAAACCTAAATACCCATCAACTGATGCATAGATAAGAAACAGGTGGTATATCCGTACAATGGAATACTGTTCCGTCTTCAAAAGAAATGAAGTACTGATTCATGCTACAACGTGGATGAGCCTCAAAAATGTTATGCTAAGTCACAAAAGACCACATATTGTATGACCCCATTTATATGCAATGTCTAGAACCGGCAAATCCATACAGACAGAAAGCAGATTAGTGGTTGCCAGGAGCTGGGAGGAAAGGGGGCATGTGGAGTGACTGCTTCATGGGTACAGAGCCTCTTTTCAGGGTGATAGAAAATGTGAATGTACTAAATGCCACTGAACTGTACCCTTTGAAATGGTTAATTTTATCTTGTGAATTTCACCTCAATAAAAAAAAAAAGATAAGATGAGGACCGAGATGTGGTCATCGGATTAAGAAGTCATTAAGACTTCTGTGGGAGCAGCATCAGTGATGCGGTGGGAGTAGAAGCCAGACTCCAGGCAGCTGAGCCATGACTGGGTGTGCAGAACGGGGATGCAAGGAGTACAGAGAAATCTTTCAAGAAGAAGGAAGATGGCACTGGAGTTGGAGGGTTAATGGAGGGTGTTGTTTCTTGACTGTAAGATGGGGAGACCTGAACCTTTGTATTAAATGCAGAGAAGGTGCCAGTGGAGAGAGAGGGGTTGAGGATACAGAGAGACGTTGGCTGCGTGATGGAGCAAGGTCCCTGTGGAGGAGTCGGGGATGGGAGCCAGAGCAAAGGCAAAGGGATGAGCCTTCAACAGAAGGCAGGACTATGCCTCCCCTCACATGGGGGGCAGGGAGAAGGGGTGCCAAGGCAGATGGGGAAGTGGAGAGGAAGTTGAGGATATTCCCATCTACTGGCATTGTCTCTGTGAGATGGGAAGCGAGGGCAATAGGAAGAAGAATGATTAAAGTTGGCCGCTTGACATAGCTCCATGTGGTTCCCAGAAGCTAACTGACTTCCTTTCCTATAATCCTTAATGAGGGAACAAAGACTGGTCTCCAGAGTGTTTCATTTGGGTTTATTTCAGTTGTCTTATTGGGCTCATATTTTTTTGATCTTGTAACTCCTTACACCCCCCCCCACACATGAATTTAAAGTCTGAATTCCATTTGTCTAATGAGTAAATATAATTGTAATGATAAAAATAACAAAAAGTTCCGTGAGTACTCCAACTGTAATAATCTTAAAGTACAGTGTCTGAGGCATCTAAAGTTCAGTACCTTAGAGAGTTAATTAAGTTAAGTTAATTGGAAAAGATCTAATCTCCAGATAGGTAACATGGTTGATTATCTTATTTATGCTTAAATAGAGTAGCGGAGGTCATTACAAGACTTTTTAGAAGATTATTGACTGATATATAATTTCTTAATTAATTTTGATTGACAGCATCTCTTGCTGCTTGAATCCACCCTCCCCCATTTTGAAATCTCCTCAGCAGAATTGATCTCTTGAAACCATGATGATTTAGTGAATGGTGTGTTTTTTTTTTGCTGCGTTGGTTCTTCGTTGCTGCGTGTGGGCTTTCTCTAGCTGCGGCGAGCGGGGGCTACTCTTGGTTGCGGTGAGCGGGCTTCTCATTGCGGTGGCTTCTCTTGTTGCGGAGCACGGGCTCTAGGCGTGCGGGCGTCAGTAGTTGTGGCACGCGGGCTCAGTAGTTGTGACCTGTGGGCTCTAGAGCACAGGCTCAGTAGTTGTGGCACACGGGCTTAGTTGCTCTGTGACATGTGGGATCTTCCCGGACCAGGGCTCGACCCTGTGTCCCCTGCATAGGCAGGCGGATTCTTAACCACTGCACCACCAGGGAATTCCTAAATGGTGTGTTTGTATAATCTAGTTTTAACGTATTCACAACCCCTGGTATTAGGCATTTGACTGTGACTCTACAAACCAGCAGTCTCACACGTATGTGTGGCATGCTGCCAAAGGCAGCACTGGGAAGATGGACATTTCTGGGAGCGGTGGAGGTACTGACGGATGGCTGGAACAGCACTTTTAGTCAACATTAAGGTCCATAGCTCTGCCCCACTCCCAAGCCACGTCAAGTAAACACACGCTCCAGGTAAAAACAACGAGCTTGCTTGGCAAACGCAATTTCAAGACAAGTCTCCTAACCCCTCTTCCCAACTAGTCTGCTCTGTAGAACTGCTGGCGCCACTTCTAAAAATGGAGCTGGAACAGGCTGCTTTGTCACTGGAAGGTGCTGTATGCAGGAGATAGCATCTGCTTGGAGTCTCTAGAGGGAGTTTGCAGTTTGGAGCAGAGTTTAGACTAATGTGATCTTCTGGCTGCATTTAATTTTTAATTCTTTATTTCCAAGATTTACAATAAACTTGAACCAGGTGTTGAAATCATTCAAATTTAACAATCTGTGTGTGTGTGTGTGTGTGTGTGTGTGTGTGTATTTCACCGAGATCTCAGTAGTATGATATTACAACTATTAAGATCTTTGGTCATCTAGATCCCTCTCTTTTCTCCAAAATATTCCTTATCATAAAATTTATTTGCTATCTTTCCTTATGACAGTAGCTATTTCTAAAAATATATCCCTAAAATAAGTTCTGAAGGCAAATTAACTTTCTTTTCTGGAATATTCCATATATTAAGGCTAATGATTTCAAAGCATTTATCTGGGCCAGGCTTTTGGAGTAAAGGAGCTCATGTGTACTCTGACTCACTTCTGCGTTTGCAACTTACCTTCACCAAACGTCTGCTATTCTGACGATTTTAGAAGTATAAAAGATGGAGTCCAGAGGATCAAACTGAAAAGAATGGAGAAAATTGACAATAATACATAAAGCAGCTGTGTTGAAAGAGAAACCTTCAAATATTCCCCACCTCATCACTGGCACAGCTGTAGGGGAAACTGCTGTAAATGAGCATGTTTTACATTTGGACAGTATAATGCATTTTCCCATAACACTTAAGCAATTAACTGAGCATTGGTGTTTTGCATAGAATTTCGTCCCTGTTATAATAATTTCTTACATGTTTATATCACTTTAGAGTTTACAACGTGCTTCGATGTATATCGTCTCCCTTTAACAAATTACCCAACAGTTTCTCTGTGCCGGGCATTTGAGGCACTCTGTCCTCTATCTCATTTAGCCCTCATGACAGCCCCAAGCAGTAGGGCCTGTGATCTCAGCTTATAAATGAGCAGACTGAGGTGTGGCTTGGCTGAGTGCCTTGTGCCTGATGATGCACGTAGGAGCATGTGACCCGGAGCCCATGCTCTTTACCACGATGCTCGGGGGCCTCTGAACCTTGCCTTCGCTTTCTGCCTCTTGCTAACCTGTGGTCTCCTCTTGTACAAAAGCTTTTATTGCTAGTCACTATGGAGAAGGAGTCCTATGAGAAACAAGTGCTAAACGTGACAAAATTAATTACAACAGTAATAACAGCAGTTGTTAGTATTTATTGAGCTCAACTGACTCTCTGGCACTGAGTGGGGGATACTGATTTCTTATCTCATTGAATCTCCACATCATACCTGTGTTGCATGTGAAACTTACTCAGTCCTAGAAGGCTGGCAGAGCTAGTGTCATTCTTCACCTTACAGATAAGACCACAGGTTCCTTGAGGTTAAAGGACACGTCTAAGGTCATACTGCTTAGTAGGATGGATACTAGAATCTAGGTCGTCTATCTTCATGTCAGATACCCTTACTCTCTGTATACATCTCACAAATGCCAGTGCTTGGCCACTGTGCATCCCAGATGATACTCTATGCTCTCTACGTTTGTTCTACCATTTTATTTCTACGGCAGGCACCAACACTGCAGCAAAATTAATGATCGTGTTCCTCTTTAGTGCTTCTCTATTCAAACTGCGTTATGCCCCAAGGATAAGCAAGTGATGGCCTCTCCGCGCATCTGTGTCTCTTTTTCATTTCATCTTATTCCTGACAACGAATTGAACTTCTGATGGGGATAGATAAGATTCTGACTCACTGAGCTCCAAGGCAAGAGTGGCTCAGGAGATTGAATATGTTCTCTGGGAAGTCGAGAGAAGTGATCTTAAGGAAGAAGAGTGTGTACTAAGAAAACTGTTGTTTTCTCCAGGAGGAGTGGCTGACTCAGTGCCCCAAAGCGTATAATCCATTTTGTCCAGAGTTCTGTGAGACACCTAGGTACTTTGCTTCCCCTGTCTAGGTTCTAGACCCAGATATACCACTTACTAGCTGTGTGAGCCCTGCTTTAAGCCTAAGTCTCTTCATTGGCAAAAAGAGGATATTGTACTAAATCATCTCTAAATGCCTTCCTGCTTCAAAAATAATGATAGCTAAGGTTTGTAGAAGACTTTATAAACCACTTCTATATACCCCATCTCATTTGCTCATCATTCCAAGCCTGAAAGGTGAGTATTTGTTTTTCTCCATTTTACAGATGAGGAAGTGACCAGGGCTCAAGAGCATAAGTGACCGATCCAAGGTCATACAGCTAGAAGCGGTGGAGTTAGTTAGAAATTAAACTCATATCTCTTTGATCTTGACCTCCACCTTCTTTTCACTATCACACCTCTACATTTGCTTACTCTGTTTATACGATGGTGCTAAACCGTTTGTCTAGATCTTATTGATTGACGTGACAGTCCCAATAGGTGATTCAGTTGTTTGTATAGATTTTTCGTTCTCTAAATGGCCAACCAATTCCCTTAATTTGCTGACTTCCAAGGTAGAACAGAATATGCTGTAATTTTGTGGGAGAATAACCTCTTTCGGTAGGGGCAATAGAGAAAGTAAATAATCTCCTGATTAGAAGTTCATATTTACAAACATTTCCCTATATTTAGGGCTTCAGCTTACTCAGAACCCAATACATCCCCCAAAGAATTCCTCCCCTGCAAAGCCAACCAAGAGCTGCTTGCCAACTTATTGCAACCTCTGCTTTCCACACAAAAGTCTGAGATAGAGACTATGGCTGATGTGTAGCATATCATTCATACCTGTGACAGAGCCCTGGGGGATGCAGATGTAGCTAGAGAAATACCTAGATGGATTTTGGCTGGGTTTCTGTAAGAGAATTCTGTCTTCTCTAAAGCCGAAAACAGACAAGTCACTCCTTTTTATTACTTGGTGGGGACTACAGGATCTATGGTTTCAAATGGCCCTAGGAAGTCTGACTCCAAAAACATGCACTGATCTCATAGAAGGCAAGCTCTGTGTTTAAGTGTGGAGAAGAAAGATGAACACATAAAGGGAGGTTCCTATTCATAAGGAGCTTGGATCCAAGTGGAGAAGACAAGCAAATCGTAATTACAAGTTCACACAGGATGGAGTAAGTAATACATGAAAATATGAACAATGAGTGGGCTGTGGAAGCCTAGAGTATAGAATAAAGTAAATCTGACGTGACAAGGGGGTGAGGATTGGAATTGATGATCAAGGGATTAAAGAAGGTTTTATAGAGGAAGTGGCTCTGAAATTGTGACTTAATGAAGGGTATGATCGCAAGAGATGGAGAATGGAAGAAACAGCATCCTGGGCTGAAAAAAAACCCAGCATGTGGAAAGTCACATGAATGTGGAAAGAGGCATGAATGTGCATATGAAGATCTAGACTATCTTGAATTCCATGCTTCATTCTGTAGGCACTAGGGAGACATTGCAGGTTTTTGTGCAGGAGACGGATGTGGTCTGTGTAGGGTTTCAAAGAAAACCTAAGTAGTAGTATGGAAAAATGGATTAGTGGGCAGGGGAGACACAGGAAAAATTGAATGTAATTATGAAATTATGGGATGATGATGAGATTTTTTGAGAGCCTGAATGGCTTTCATGACGGAAATAAAGACATGAATGCAGTTTTTTTTTTCAGTATTTTTACACTGAGAGGGATATATTAATCATTTGGATGCGAGGGCGATAAAGACACATCTGGAGTGACTTTCAGGTTTGACGCCTTGGGAACTGTGTCAATGGCTTAATTCCACCGATAATAACAATAATGATAATTAAAAAAAAAAACCCTACATGGTACTCACTATGAGCCAGGCCCTATTCTAAGTGCACCACATAAATTAACTTCTTTAATCTTCACAGCAACCTTTATGAGATAGAGCCTGTTATCATCCTCACTTTATAACATGGAGAAAGTGAGGCAAAGAAAGGTACGATTACCGGCCCAAATTCACACAGATAGCTTTGTGATAAAATTGGGATTGGGATCCAGGCACTTTGACTCTTGAAATCCATGCTTTTTAACCACTATAGTAAGCAGCCAATAGTATGTGGGAGAGCCTGTAACCCTGTAGCCTTGAGTATACTTAATATATTGTCAAAAATTGTTGCGGATGTAAGTACAAAATAATACCTCATAATTGCTTGAATTTATATATTTTTATTATTAGTAAGATGGAATAGCTTTCATACATTTATTAGCCATTTAAACTGTGTACTGCCTAGTTGTATTGTTTGCTCATTTCCTTACTGGGATTTTTTTCCCCCCAAGATTGTAGAACTCTTTATATATGAAGAATATTAGGTCTTTGTTGTAGATTGAGGCTGGCCCAAAAGTTAGTTCGGGTTGTCCTGTAAGGTGTTATGGCAAAACCCGAATGAACTTTTTGGCCAACCCATATGTATTAATTTATATTAGGTTGAATCATATGAAACTGCCAACATTTGATCGCGTTTGACCTACAGAAATGGCAATTTCGTATGGTTCAGCCTAATGTAGTCATTCCATTAGTCATAATAACCGATATTTATTTAGTACTTAATATGTGCAAGGCACTGTACTTTATTTACATGCATTACCTTGTTTAATTCTTACAGCTACTCTAGGAGGTATGTGCTCTCACCTCCATTTCACAGACAGGAAACTGAGGGACAGGGAAGTTGAGTAACTTGCTGTAGTTCACGGAGCTGCTTGGTAGGCGTGTGCGGGGAGGTTTATTAGGACTGAAACATGGTCTTTCTGACTCAAAAGCCTGTGATCTTAACCACTGCACTATATTGTCTCGCATTCTTTTTTTTTTTTTTAGCGGTACGCAGGCCTCTCACTGTTGTGGCCTCTCCCGTTGCGGAGCACAGGCTCCGGACGCGCAGGCCCAGCGGCCGTGGCTCACGGGCCCAGCCGCTCCGCGGCACGCGGGATCCTCCCGGACCGGGGCGCGAACCCGGTTCCCCTGCATCGGCAGGCGGACGCGCAACCACTGCGCCACCAGGGAAGCCCCTTGTCTCGCATTCTTATTCTTCCTTTTAGAAACAAGTTCCTCAAAAAAATTCCTAGTGGGATTTTAATTGGGGGTGGCATTAGATGTATGCACTAGTACATGGGGAATTAATTTCTTCACACTATTGAGCCTTCCTGTCTGAAAGCAAGCTGCATTTCTCCATTAATTCAAATATTCTTTTACCTCCTCTATAGAGCTTTATAGATTTATTCATAGGATTATTCAAAATGATAATTCCAAGGATTTACTTAAGGTTATCCTTCGTGTTTTTTTAACTTGTGTGTTGCTAATGTGATAGGATTTTTTTTCTTCCCTTAGATGATCTAAATGGTTATTATTTGTATATGGAAAAGCTTTGGTACATTACTTTTGTAGTTATCCATTTTACTGAATTTTCTCTGAGAATCTCTGAATCTGTTCCCTCCTCTCCATCACAAGACCAGCATCCTCTCTCACCTGGAAAACCAAACAGTACTCTAACTGGCCTCCTTGCCTCCTAGCTTGACCCCCTAAAATCCACGCTGTTGCCACGGTGAATTTTCCGAAGTACAAATCTCATGTCCTTTGCTTTAAACCCTTAGGTGGATCCATCCCCACTGCCTTCAGGAGACATTTATGCCCCATTGCAAGGTATCCTCACAAGGTATCCGTCTCCTCGAGGCCCGCCCTGGTCCACCGACCTTTCCAGTAGTGTCTCTTGCTACTCACCCACATGGATGCAACCCCCTAGCTGGACCCGCCATTCACATTTCTCACAATGCAGTGTGAGCACTCATGCCTTAGCACATACTGCACCCTACGAGTGCTTTCCCTCCTTCCTCCACTTCTGCCTGGGGAACTGCCCTGTGTGTTCTGGCCACTCAGCTCCTCTCTGAAGCCGCCATTGACTGTCCCAGGGGGATGCTCCGTATCTTGTTTTCTGTCTTCACACGGCACTGTTTCTACCTCCATTATTGCAATTACCATGGAGGACTCATTGTTTCTCCACACGGCTTAGTGGTGAAGATGGACTTTAGAACCAGGTAGAACTGGCTTCTTACCTGCTGCAACCTCTTGCTATTTGTGGAACCTTGGGAAGCACACATTACCCCATGTGGATAATAATAAACACTCCACAGAATCGAGATAAAATGGTACAGATGAAGTTATTTGCAAAGCAGAAATAGAGTCACAGATGTAGAGAACACACGTAAGGATACCAAGGGGGAAGGGTGGGGTGGGATGTGCTGGGAGATTGGGATTGACATATATACACTACTATGTATAAAATAGGTAACTAATGAGAACCTACTGTACAGCACAGGGAACTCTACTCAGTGCTCTGCGGTGACCTAAATGGGAAGGAAATCCCAAAAAGAGGGGATAGATGCATACGTATAGGTGCTTCACGTTGCTGCACAGCAGAGGCGAACACAACATTGTAAAGCAACTCTGCTCCAATAAAAATTAATTAAAAAAAAAATAAAATAAACACTCCACGGAGCAATTGTGAGGACTACTCAGGACAATGTATTCGAAGTACATAGCCCAGTGCCAGGCACATAGTAGGTGCTTGGTGTCTTTTCAAAATAACAGTGCAGAAGATGAGAAGAGGGTAGACAACCAGATGGTGTGGGCTTCGGGGGCAGAGGAGCTGCTAAGTAAGGTTTAGGGAAGTTACACTGGGGCGTGGGGTGAGGTATAACTTATCTTTTGACCCTATGGTCTGAGGGCTATGGGAAAATGAGCAGCCTCCACTAAAGAGTATTGCTAGACAATGACATTTTAAAAGAGATCTGAGTTTCAGTTAAGGCAGTAAAAGCTACAGAGGGAATGTTTAAGGTTTCTACTGGGAGCTGCGTGTGATGTTGACCAAGTTGGCCTAAGAGACTAAGGTAAAAATGGAGTCAATGGTGGTGAGTCACGGGAGAGAGGTCAGATGGGCAGCTACCACAGATGCCCAAGGTTGGAGTGACAAAACTCTTACTTCACTAGCTTCTCAGGCTTCTTTGAATAAGCCAGAGGCCTGAAACTACCTAAGGACGCCTTCTGAGTCAAGGATAGGAAATGGACCCCAAGCCCTGCCTAATAGTGAGATTCCGCCCCGCCCCAGCCCTCTATCTGAGAACCTTTTTTCCAAGGCCAGTAACTGAACCCCCCTAGTTACTTTGTACCACTTTCTCCTGGAAGAATCTGTTTGGCTTTAGTCATTCGGCAGCTGCTATGCTGTGAGGGTGGGGAGAGAGCTCCACTAGCTTCTCTTATGGTCTAGGGCTCTCCTTGATGCACCTTTTGCTCCATGTATCTTCTGGGGAGGACCTTTCTGAGGGTTTGGCTGGTATCTTAATTCCTGTGGAATGTATACCCTGATGCTGTGATGTCTAGAACCAGGGCAGGCCTGGATTGGGGTGTTGACCATTTCCTGGCTAATGGTTTTCCTTTTGTTTCTGTAGCTTAAATCTCTGCTCTGGTAAGGGAAGGAGAGAGAGGGATATATATATATATATATATATATATATGTATATATATATATATATACATATATATATATATATATA
>NC_041234.1:116536606-116538562 GCF_002837175.3 Physeter macrocephalus
TGGGATCCTCCCGGACCGGGGCGCGAACCCGGTTCCCCTGCATCGGCAGGCGGACGCGCAACCGCTGCGCCACCAGGGAAGCCCTGTTTTTTCTTTTTTTTAAAAGAGATCAGCCAGTAAAAATATAAATGTTGGAGACACACCTAGGTATAGCTCCAGCTTTACGACTTTTTAGGTCTGTGGTGCAGGCCTGGTTATTTCATCTTTCGGAGCTTCAGTTCCTTCATCTGTAGAATGAAAATGACTCCATTTCATGAGCATGAACGTGAACAAACCTACCAAAAACTACGAATTTTTTTTCCATCTTGTTATAACGAACATTTTTAAAAAGGAAAACTGTCACAGAAGTTGTCTGGTTGAAAGCAAAGTGGATTTGGGACACACACAGACCGCGGTTGGAGTCCTGGCTGTGTGACACTGAGGCAATCACATAGCATTTCAGAGCCTCAATGGTGTTCTTCTGAGTGTTAATCTTCTTACATTGAATTCAAGTCGACGTGAAGTACACAGGAAATCTCTAGTGCACTTTCTGAAACATAATAGGCCCTCAGCAATTGTTAGCTATTATTGTTATCACCATCCCCATCACTGCCACCATCATTATTGTTTTATGAAAGGTGAGCCAAGCAGGGAGATTACGATCTTTGGAATATACACTAAACATCTTTGCTTTTCCAGTTTTGGTGTCAGGAACAGCAACAAACATTTATTTGATGCTTATTCTATTCAAACAGGCATCTTCTGTTTGTTATCCCAGTTGTGAATTAAATGTTGAATAGTCTTGAGTTTTGGAAATGAAAGCTATACAGTGATTTGTCTTGTTATATCTTGTCATCACCTGTCAAGATGACATACTATAGATAGAAAGTACCTAGAAGTCTTTGTCCTCAAAAACATGAATCCTCCCAGCATCACAGGGAACAGGTAACATCTGCAGGTCCTGAAGCAGTTGCTATCTATTTTTAGTGCCCACATTAAAAGTTTTTCTTCCCCTCTCTTTTGTATGCATCTGTGATGACCAGGGTTGGTGAAGGAACTGAGCTTGAGGATGGAAATGGGCTAGATCTCGTCCCTCTTTGTCATTTAAGAAAATGATTCAACTTTACATTTGGGGAGTATTTAAGGGTCACCTTTAGCCAATTATGACTCATTTTCTGTTTTGTGTTCTATTCTTAGACTTGAAAACCTATACAAATGGGATCTTTTCTATATGTTTTCTTTTAAAAAATTTTTTATTTATTTACTTATTTATTTTTGGCTGCGTTGGGTCTTCGTTGCTGTGCGCGGGCTTTCTCTAGTTGAGGGAGCGGGGGCTACTCTTTGTTGAGGTGCGCGGGCTTCTCACCGCGGTGGCTTCTCTTGTTGCGGAGCACGGGCTCTAGGCGCGCGGGCTCAGTAGTTGTGGTTCGCGGGCTCTACAGCGCAGGCTCAGTAGTTGTGGTGCACGGGATCTTCCCGGACCAGGGCCCGAACCTGTGTCCCCTGCATTGGCAGGTGGATTCTCAATCACTGTCCCACCAGGGAAGCCCTCTATATGTTTTCTTAATGGTGGAAGTGACTAAAACTCACTAAAAATCAATGATCTTTGTGAGGGTGTCACTTAAAATTGGAAAAAGATATCTTTTATAGAAAAAGAAACTCTTTTATAGGTAGTAGTAATTCACTCTCTTCTGCTAGTACCAAAGGAGTGAAAGAATTATTTCAGATATTAAAAAAAAAATGGATGGGCTTAATTTTTCACATCCTGAATTGTTAACAAAAGAACAATAACAAGAAATATTTCAGTAGGCAGACATGTGCATGCACCTGGGACCATATTAACAAATTGAAGGAGAAAAACCATAAGATCATCTCAATAGATGCAGAGAAAGCTTTTGACAAAATTCAACACCCATTTATGATAAAAACCCTGCAGAAAGTAGGCATAGAGGGAACTTTCCTCAACATAATAAAGGC
>NC_041234.1:116540300-116543989 GCF_002837175.3 Physeter macrocephalus
AGGGAGGGAGACACAAGAGGGAAGAGATATGGGAACATATGTATATGTATAACTGATTCACTTTGTTGTAAAGGAGAAACTAACACACTATTGTAAAACAGTTATACTCCAATAAAGATGTTAAAAAAAATAAAATAAAATAAAAAAATATTTTTCCTTCATCTTAATCAGAACACCGGCGTTCCTCTCTTCCATAGTGGATCTATATTCCCCAATTTTGAGTTTTTTAAATGCTATTTTTAACAAACCAAGTTCACTGGATTTATTTAAATCAAATTTAAATTTATTTAAATCAAATAAAAGACTAAACACATCACATTTGGATTGATTTTACAGATTTCAAATGACTCCGGTCTGCTATTTCATTTGATCCTCACGATAGATCACAGATAATAAGAGTCTTGTAAGATAAGCTGGCCAGGAAGTATTATCTTCCCATTTTACAGGTGAGGAAACTGAATTTTACACAGTTCAAGATCACACATTAGCAAGCGTCAGACTCAATCCCAGGCCATCTGATGGCCTAACCCAGTGCTCTTCCAAATGCACTACCACCCTACTACTTGGCCATTCTTTGTTTCCTTTCTACTCCTTTAAAATTGTGAGAAGAACTGTATTAGTTTTCTGTAGCTGCTGGAACAAAGTGTCACAAACTTGATGGCTTACAAACAAAAATGTATTCTCTCATAGTTCTGGAAGCTAGAAGTCCCAAATCAAGGGTGCAGCAGGGCTAAGCTTCCTCTGAAGGGTGAATACTTCCTTTCTTCTTCCTAGCTTTTGGTGGTTTCTGGCAACCCTTGAAATTCCTTGGCATATAACTGCATCATTCCACTCTCTGCCTCCATTGTCACATGACCTTCTCCCCGTGGGTCTCTGTGTGTGTGTCCAGCTTTCTCTCTTTTCATAAGGACATCAGTGATATTGAATGAGGGCCAACCCTGATCCAGTGTGACCTCACCTTAATTACATCTACAACAACGCTATTTCCAAATAGGATCACATTCTGAGGTACTAGGGGTTAGGACTTTAACTTCAGTCTTTTGGGGAGACACAATTTAACTCATAAAAGGAATGAACCATGGCTTCTTTTTCTGCAGTATAATTTGACAAATTATACTAAAGACCATAACATGTTATGACACTAAGAATCAAAGGACATATATAGATACTGACAAAAACACACAGAAATAACTTAACCAGTGGTAAGTTGTTTGGTGATTGGAATCTATACCACAGATGACCAGTGGGTTGGTACTGTTAGTGCACTTTCTGGGCATTTTCTTGTGTGTGGGCATGTTTTCTCCCATCACTGACCCCTTGTCTTTGAGGGATACCAAAACATTTTAGTTCCCAATGGGAAGGGAGGTTACTAAGGTTGGATATTTGGGGGAAATGTCTTCAGGTATTTATTTGCATCTTTCACAACATGGATCTGGATATCACAAGAGCTGGAAATGGATCCAGGTTTGTGTATGATTTTCAGGAGCAGTTGCTTCTGGAGGGTGCTTGGAGGGATTTTGTAATTAGAGAGGAGTCATCAGAAGGTATTTACTTCCGTATTTCTGCAGTGTCAGTTGTTACTTCTCCTTTTACATTTCTAATTCTATTGATTTGAGTCTTCTCCCCTTTTTTCTTGATGAATCTGGCTAATGGTTTATCAATTTTGTTTATCTTCTCAAAGAACCAGCTTTTAGTTTTATTGATCTTTGCTATCGTTTCCTTCATCTCTTTTTCATTTATTTCTGATATTTATGATATCTTTCCTTCTGCTAACTTTGGGGTTTTTTTGTTCTCTTTTCTCTAATTGCTTTAGGGGCAAGGTTAGGTTGTTTATTCGAGATGTTTCCTGTTTCTTAAGCTAGGATTGTATTGCTATAAACTTCCCTCTTTTCTCCCATTCTGAGGGTTGTCTTTTGGTCTTGTTTATGGTATCCTTTGCTGTGCAAAAGCTTTTAAGTTTCATTAGGTCCCATTTGTTTTTTTTTGTTTTTATTTGCATTTCTCTAGGAGATGGGTCCAACAGGATCCTGCTGTGATTTATGCCATAGAGTGTTCTGCCTATGTTTTCCTCTAAGAGTTTGATAGTGTCTGGCCTTACATTTAGGTCTTTCACCCATTTTGAGTTTATTTTTGTGTGTGGTGTTAGGGAGTGTTCTAATTTCATACTTTTACATGTAGCTGTCCAGTTTTCCCAGCACCACTTATTGAAGAGGCTGTCTTTTCTCCACTGTATATCCTTCCCTCCTTTATCAAAGACAATGTGACCATATGCGTGTGGGTTTATCTCTGGGCTTTCTATCCTGTTCCGTTGATCTATATTTCTGTTTTTGTGCCAGTACCATCCTGTCTTGATTCCCGTAGCCTTGTAGTATAGTGTGAGGTCAGGGAGCCTGATTCCTCCAGCTCCATTTTTCGTTCTGAAGATTGCTTTGGCTCTTCGGGGTCTTTTGTGTTTCCATACAAATTGTGAAATTTTTTGTTCTAGATCTGTAAAAAATGCCAGTGGTCATTTGATAGGGATTGCATTGAATCTGTAGATTGCTTTGGGACGTAGAGTCCTTTTTACAATGTTGATGCTTCCATTCCAACAACAGGATCTATTTCTCCACCTATTTGTATCATCTTGAATGTCTTTCATCCGTGTCTGATAGTTTTCTGCATACAAGTCTTTTGTCTCCTTAGGTAGGTTTCTTCCTAGATATTTTATTCTTTTTGTTGTAATGGTAAATGGGAGTGTTTTCTTCATTTCACTCTCATATTTTTCATCATTAGTGTCTCAGAATGCCAGAGATTTCTGTGCATTAATTTTGTATCCTGCTACTTTACCAAATTCATTGATTAGCTCTAGTCGTTTTCTGGTAGCATCTTTAGGATTCTCTATGTATAGTATCATGTCATCTGCAAAGAGTGACAGCTTGACTTCTTCTTTTCCTATTTGGATTCCTTTTATTTGTTTTTTTTTTTCTCTGATTGCTGTGGCTAGAACTTCCAAAACTATGTGCGAATAAGAGTGGTGAGAGTGGGCAACCTTGTCCTGCTCCTGATCTTAGTGGAAATGGTTTCAGTTTTTCACCATTGAGAACAGTGCTGGCTGTGGGTTTGTCACATATGGCCTTTATTATGTTGAGGAAAGTTCCCTCTTTGCCTACTTCCTGCAGGGTTTTTATCATAAATGGGTGTTGAATTTTGTCAAAAGCTTTCTCTGCATCTATTGAGATGATCGTATGGTTTTTCTCCTTCAGTTTGTTCATATGGTGTATCACGTTGATTGATTCGCATATATTGAAGGATCCTTGCATTCCTGGAATAAACCCCTCTTGATCATAGTGTATGATCCTTTTAATGTGCTGTTGGATTCTGTTTGCTAGTATTTTGTTGAGGATTTTTGCATCTATGTTCATCAGTGATATCGGCGTGTAGTTTTCTTTCTTTGTGACGTCTTTGTCTGGTTTTGGTATCAGGGTGATGGTGGCCTCGTAGAATGAGTTTGGGAGTGTTCCTCCCTCTGCTATCTTTTGGAAGAGTTTGAGAAGGATAGGTTTTAGCTCCTCTCTAAATGTTTGATAGAATTCACCTGTGAAGCCATCTGGTCCTGGGCTTTTGTTTGTTGGAAGATTTTTAATCACAGTTTCAATTTCAGTGCTTGTGATTGGTCTGTTCATATTTTCTATTTCTTCCTGGTGCAGTCT
>NC_041234.1:116544254-116560083 GCF_002837175.3 Physeter macrocephalus
GACCCAGCAGTCCCACTACTGGGCATATACCCTGAGAAAACCATAATTCAAATAGAGTCATGTACCAAAATGTTCATTGCAGCTCTATTTACAATAGCCAGGACATGGAAGCAACCTAAGTGTCCATCAACAGATGAATGGATAAAGAAGATGTGGCACATATATACAATAGAATATTACTCAGCCATAAAAAGAAACGAAACTGAGTTATTTGTACTGATGTGGATGGACCTGGAGTCTGTCATTTAGAGTGAAGTAAGCCAGAATGAGAAAAACAAATACCGTATGCTAACACATATATATGGAATCTAAGAAAAAGAAAATGTCATGAAGAGCCTACGGGTAGGATGGGAATAAAACACAGACCTGCTAGAGGATGGAATTGAGGATATGGGGAGGGGGAAGGGTAAGCTGTGTCGAAGAAAGAGAGTGGCATGGACATATATACACTACCAAACATAGGGTGGATAGCTAGTGGGAAGCAGCCGCGTGACCTCAGGCCTTACAGAAGGCGTCTAAATAAATAGTAGGATTCGATGTAATGAACATTTATTGAGTAGTTATTTTGTGGACACTGACAGGAGACAACCATGGTCCTTACCATCCAGGGAATCTAGCCTAGTTGTTTGAATTAAAAAATATGTATATGTATAACTGTTTCACTTTGTTTTAAAGCAGAAACTAACACACCATTGTAAAGCAATTATACCCCAATAAAGATGTTTTTAAAAAAATAAAAAAAATACATAAAAATAAAAGTAGGCCTTAAATGCAGAAAAGGCAAAAAAAAAAAAAAAAAAAAAAAGAAGGTATTTACTTCTAATTGCAACAGGAGTGTAAGTTTAGCTTTGAGGGATGGCCGGGGGCAGTGCTTTGTAGTGCAAATCTCCATTACATTAGTGACCTCAGGCCTTACAGAAGGCGTCTAAATAAATAGTAGGATTCGATGTAATGAACATTTATTGAGTAGTTATTTTGTGGACACTGACAGGAGACAACCATGGTCCTTACCATCCAGGGAATCTAGCCTAGTTGTTTGAATTTAAAAATATGTATATGTATAACTGTTTCACTTTGTTTTAAAGCAGAAACTAACACACCATTGTAAAGCAATTATACTCCAATAAGGATGTTAAAAAAAAAATACTGGCAACTTCCTGTGTGTCAAGAACTGTAAATACACCAGGGATGTGAAGGAGAAATAGAAGGAAGAGGTGTCACAGCTTGATGTTAGTAATATCGAATAGATTTGGAGAAAACCTCTATCAAGTTTCTTTAATATATGATGTAAGAAAGGCTTTTCAGGTTTTCTTGTGCAGAGATCACTCTGAATTGATCACATTCATGAATCAGTTTGTGGAATGTCCTAGTAGTGGGAAATCGAGTTTTACATTTTCTTTGCCAGTGTCATCATTTCATGGCAAATCAGAAAGAAATTTTAATTTAAATATTTTCCAGTATGTTTATGTCATTCATTCCTCTTCATTAAGTGGAATATCAAGAAATGCAAGGCTTTTCATTGGACGTTTATAATTAATGATCATGCTGATGAGTGAGAACTTCCATATTGATAGTTTCTTTCGAGTGAAAACCAAATTTTCCCTTATTATTTTGCATGTTTGGTGGTTGGAAGAGTTTTCCACAGACTAGCTTCTGGCTCTGAATGTTTGAAACCTTGTTTCTTCTTCAATATCCAATGCTTCTGGGGCTGGGCATGGTAGGACACAATATACTATGATATGATTTCTGTCCAGCACCTTCATTTCATGATACAAGGTAAGTCACTGCAATGGGCAGTGGTAATATTCCCAGAAGCCATTCCTACTCTGGAATGGCTAAGGGTAAATTAAGTATGTGCAGAAGTAGCTGAGAACATGTAAAAACATATCAATAAATCCATACTAAATGTATCAAGAACTCAACTCTCCCTTAGCTTGATCCCTAAAATTCCCATGGCCATTCCCATGCCACCTGTCATACGGGGAAGTGTGACCGAAGAGATGCCAGATTGGAAGGAGACAGAGGCCTTAACTTAAAGTGCTCAAAATATCTTATCTTTAAAATTTTACAGAAAAACCTATGACCATGTGAACACATTGCTAGGCCCTTCCTAGAGCTTTGGAAGGAGTAGGTGCCTGTGAAGGACCCTGAAGCTTAACTGAACTTCATTAGAAGCACAGTAAAGCCGAGGGGAAGGATGTCTCTCTTGCTCTTCTGGACATGGTCCCATCTTTTGGTGATACTTAGAATTGGGGCAGCATCTTGCTCCCAGTCCGAGCATGAAACCAATCTTAAGATGGTAGAGCAGAGATGGAGACTACGTGGATCCTTGATGGTATTGTTGAGCCACTGAGGAACCAACCCTGGAGCCTATCTTACCTCTGCACTTCCTGTTACATGAGATAATAAATTACTCTTTAAATCATTTTGAGTTGGAGTTTCTACTAGATATAGCTGAAAACATCCTGATTCACTCTGTTTATTTTCCTCTAAGCATTTATTTTTCCCTAAAATTATCTTTTTGAGTTTACTTGGGGTGTTTTGGTTTTATTTTGGTATACCTAAATGTAAGTTACACAAGACTTTATCTTGTTTGATGTGGTATCTACATAACTTAAATCAGTGCTCAGCTCATAGTAGATGCTCAATAAATATTTGTGGAATCAGATGAATGAATGGAGTGCGGCATTAACAGTGAGTGAGGCTGGCAATGAATCTTCACTTTCATTATGTTTTACACTCCCAACTGTGGACCTTCATGGCAAGGAGCCCATGTCACTAAAGATACTCTCCTGGTATTTTGAGATTGCTCTGCTGAGGCACTGTCATTGCAGACATTTCTCTGTTCCACTCATCCTGTCAACAAGGCCAGTGTGGGGACTGAATATGCAAGCCCTAAAGCTGAACTGTTTTGTCTCATATGAGAACTAAATTATGGGCTATCTAACAGTTAAAGAAACTAGAATACTTGGTGGGGAAAAGCAACAAATTTTCTTTGGAGAGTAACTTTTGGCTCTTAAGTATGCTTTGTTCCTCACATCCCATCTGTCCACCAAGTTCTGACATTTCTCCAAACAGAACATCGTCTATGTTTGCCCTCGTCTCTTTATTCCCTGAATTGGCTCCTTTCTGGAGTTATCTAGTATCCTCAGCACTTTCAGAAATATTTTCCAACAACCCACTCTCCATCTTTGGCCAGATTCATCCTTAATTTTCTAAGTCAATAATTGCTTTCTAAAAAGGCCTTTAGTAGTTCCCTGGAGTTTTGCGGGTTAAGGCCACATTTGTTTCCTCTCAGCTTTAAGAAAAAGTTATTGGAGACAACAACTGGGGTCTGTAGTACTAGTGCTAGTGACAGCAGCCCAGTCCTATTAGAGGATTAGCAAGGCATAGGACCATTCTACAAACTGGAGAATACCACCTAGGTATGGACCTATATGTCTTCCTTCCTTCCTTCTTCCCTCCCTCCCTCCCTCCCTCCCTCCCTCCCTCCCTCCCTCCCTCCCTCCCTTCCTTCCTTCCTTCCTTCCTTCCTTCCTTCCACCTTTCCTTCCTTCTTTTCTTTCTCATTTATGATCTGTCAGGCACTATGGTCAAAGCTAGGGATACAGAAAAGAATGACACAGTCCTTGCCCTCAAGGTACCCACTGTCTAGTCAAGGAGACAGACACATAAACTGTTGTTCACAATGCGGTGTGAAGGAGGTATGCATTCAGTTTTATGAGAGCCCCTAGAAGGGGCATCAAGCCCATTCCTGGTGATTCAAGGAGTGTTCAGAGAAGGTGAATCCTATGGTAATCAATCAAGGATGAGTACAGATTAGTTCAGTTTTGGTAGAATATTGATGGACGATATTCCAGGAATAGAAAACAGCATGAACAAAGGTCTAAAAGCAAGAAACTACATGGGACATTCAAGGAACTAACAAAATCATTGTGGTCAATTAAAGAGCTGGGGGAATAGGGTTGGTAGAGTGGCATTAGATGAAACAAAAGAGGTAAGAAAGAACCATAGCATGGAAGACTCCAAGAGAAATGAATAGGCATTCATGGATTTTCAACAAGGAAGAGATATGGTCAGATTGGCATTTCAGAAATGTCACTGTGGCCTCAGTGTAGAAAATGGATTGGAGAGGATTCTCAGAGTAGGAAGACTAGTTAGGAAGTTGGTGCAGTAGCTTAGATGAGAGATAATGGTGACTTGACTTGGGATGTTAGCAGTGGATGTGGAAAACATTGAATATATTTGGAATATACTTTGGAGGCATGGTTTATAGGAATTGGTACTAATTAGTTGTTGAAGAGTTGAAGGAGAGGGAAAAGTCAAAATAAGGATGCAGGTAGGCAAGGATATCTTAAACAGGACACACACACAAAACTATAAAATGAAAGACTGGGACTTCCTTGGTGGTCCAGCGGGTAAGACTCTGCGCTCTCAATGCAGGGGGCTTGGGTTCAATCAGTGCTTGGGGAACTAGATCCCACATGCATGCTGCAACTAAAAGATCCCTTGTGCCGCAACTAAGACCTGGCGCAGCCAAAATAAATAAATATTTTTTAAAAAATAAATAAAATGAAAGATTGATATATTGACTTCATTAATATTAAGAACTTCTATTCATCCAAAGATGCCATTCAGAGAGTGAAGAGGCAAGCAACAGACTAAGAGAAGATATTCACTTACATATATCTGTTGGATAACTCATGTCTAGAATATATAAAGAAATTCTACACATCAAGAAGGCAACCCAATTTAAAGTTTGGATAAAAGACTTGAATAGTCACTTTGCATGAAGACTTTCAAATGGCCAATAAGCATATGAAAAGGTGATCAAAAAAACCTTAAATAAAAAACATTATTAGTTATTAGGCAAATGCATATTAAAAGCACAATGAGATAACACTACACACCCACCAGAATGGCTAAAATTAAAAAATCTGACAATATCAAGTGTTAACAAGGATGTGAAACAATTACCCCTCTCATATGCTACTGGTAGGAATGTAAATTGGTACAAGCACTTTGGAAAATTGTTTGACAGCATCTACTAAAGTTAAATATACCTATCTTGTTACTCAACAGTTCCACTTCTGGGTATATACTTGAGATAAATGAATGGCTATGCTTACCAAAAACCTGTACAAAAATGTCAATGTCATTGTTATTCACAAAAGCACCAACTGTCCACAAACAAACAAATGTCCATCAAGAGTGGAATCGATAAATGAACTTGGGTATACTTATACAATGGAACACTACCGAACAATAGAAAAATCAAACTATTGATACAAGCAGTGACATGAATGGTTCTCACAGGTACAATGTTTATGAAAGACAAGAGTACCTACAATATGAACCTGATTATGTGAGCAGGGAAAACTAATCAAGTGTGATAGATAGAATTCAGAATAGTGGTTACCTTTGATGCTGGTACATATGGGAAGGGGCACTAGGGAGCATTCTAGGTATGAAAAATTGTCCATATCTTGATATAGGTGGTGGTTACATGGGTGTATACATACGTAAATATTCATTGAACTTGGGGCTTCCCTGGTGGTGCAGTGGTTAAGAATCCGCCTGCCAATACAGGGGACACGGGTTCAAGCCCTGGTCTGGGAAGATGCCACATGCCATGGAGCAACTAAGCCTGTGTGCCACAACTACTGAGCCTGAGCTCTAGAGCCTGTGAGCCACAACTACTGAGCCCACCTGCCACAACTACTGAAGCCCGTGCACCTAGAGCCCATGCTCCGCAACAAGATAAGCCACCGCAATGAGAAGCCCACGCAGTGCAACGAAGAGCAGCCCACGCAGTGCAACGAAGAGCAGCCCCCGCTCGCCGCAACTAGAGAAAAGCCCGTGTGCAGCAACGAAGACCCAATGCAGCCAAAAATAAATAAATTTATTTTAAAAATATTCATTGAACTTTATATCTAAATTGTTTTCCCTTTACTGTATGTATATAATACTTCAGAAATAATGAAATAGGAGTCAAGGATGACTTTCATATTTCTAATTTGAGCAACTGAGTGGATGGGCGTGACATTGGCTGAGTTGAGGAGTATAATTGTTTTGGGCTGGGGCCTGCATAGGGGTTGCAGGGAGAGGATGAGGTCAGATTTGGGCATTTTGAGTTGTAGCTGCCTAAACACCCTGAGATATACCAGACCAAAACTCAGGAGAGAGATCTAGACTGAATTCTTCAAATTAGTGGCTATTTTCCACACACAAGTGTATATTGCAGCCATAAAATATGATAAAAGCATGGAGCCCATAAGATTCACAGTCATGAATGATCTTTGCTTTTAGAAACTTTTATGCAGAAAATAGTGTGGAGTAATGAATAACACTGGTGAAAAATAGTGAGGCCAGTTGATGAAGGGTCTTAAATCTTAATCTGAAGAATTGAGAATTGATTCAAGATGTAGTGGGAAGACAATATGGCTTCTTGAGCCTAGGAGGAACCAAATCAAAATTCTCCTTAAGCAAGATTATTCCTGTAGCCATGTGAAAGATGTGCAGAGGCAGGCCAAGGCTGGAAAGGGAAAGGCCAATAAGGAGGCCAGTGGTCATTCAGGCTTGAGGTCAGAGTGCCTGGCCAGAGGAGTGCCATTGGTAATGAAGGGGAGAGGATACATGACCAAGAAATGGTGAGGAAAGAATCAAAAGCACTTGATGGCTGATGATGTAGGGATATGAGGGAGAAAGAAAAAGTCTAGCTGCACCTGAAATAATATGAGTTAGCAGACTTCTTCAAACCAGCACTTGAACCTATTTCATAGTTACTGAGTATATTTAATGAGGTAACACGTGTAAAGTGGTTAGCACACATGCTAAGTATGCAGTTAAGTTAGCTGCTATTATTCAATCCACAGCTGCTCACTGCTGGAAGAATTCATGCAACAAGGCAAGTTGGTTCCACTTTAAATGCATCATTACCAACCTCAAGTGGTCCCTTAACACAGCTTACTCCTTCGCTCGCTGTACCTACTGTTTCAGATCTTTTCTACCTTCCTCAAGGGCCTTGCCCCACTTAACCCTTTCATTCTTGGCATGTGACCTAGGCTTTTGCATTGCAGGCAAAATAGATACCATCAGAAAACAGTCTCCCTCAACAGTTCACCATGCAGTCCATGTGTCTGACAGCATCTGACCCATCCTCTCCCCAACACCTGCTGTTACCATGGAGAGGTATGCTCTACCAAAAACTAGTACCCTAGAGAGTACTACTTCCTGCCTACTCTGGATCTTTAGGAAACTTGTGGTCAACCCATCACTTTTATCTTTAACCTCTTTGTCTCTAAGGGAGTAAATGCAAGGGCTCTTACTGCCTGGGTTCACACATTGGCTCTGTCACTTACTAGCTGTGGGATCCTGGACAAGTCTCTTAACCTCTCAGTGCCATCCTGTGCTCAACTGTGCACTGTTATCAACTGTGAATAAGCACCACCTTACTGGATTGCTGTGAGCCTTCAACGAGATCATCCATGAAAAGTACTTAGCCAGTGGCCAGTATGTGTATTATTCATTACTTCTGAGTCTTTCTATCAGAATTTAAGTATTCTCAAGTGTCTCCCATCTAAAAAAAAATAAAAGCCCTTATAGACCCCACATGCTCCTCCAACTATTGCCTCATTTATTTGTTGTAATATAACAAATGAATGAATCGTCTGTGCATGTTGTACTTGATTCCTCTCCTCCAATTCATTCTTCAAATCCTTCCAGTCTTGTCAAGGTCACCAATGACTGGAATGTTGCAGGATCCAACAGACACTCTTCTGCCCTCATCTTATTTAACCTTTCAGCAGAACTTCCATTGCTTTTGAACATGACCTCATGCTTTAGTGCCTTACAACCCTTGGTTTCAGGGTCCCCCATGATCTTTGTTCTTCTCCTACCATTTTCGCAGATTCTGCACAAGTTTTGTTGCCCAGTCTTCCTCTACCCAATCTTCAGTTCTCAAAGCTCTGTCCTAGACCCTCCCGTGACTTTAATTATCATCTGCATTAGTCAGTATGGGTTGTGTTGTGCCATGGTCACAAATTAGTCCTGAAATCTCAGGGACTGAACACACAACAGTGGTTTATTTCTCACAATCTTCTCACACTCCCCTCTCCAACCTCTGTCTCCTCCCTGGAGGAAAATATCCAGTCAATCACCAACTTTCAATTTACTTCAAAGCCAAAATATTCCTTGAATCACACCTCTTCTCACAGAAATGGCCCTGCCATACCCCTGCTCATCATTACTCCAAGATAAATCCAAACCTTCTCCCATGACCCACAAGGCTTTGAGGGACAAATGCACTGTAGTCTTCTCAAGCTTTATCTCATATCTCACATGGTTCTTCCCTGGTGCACTCTGCTCCTGTCAGTCACACCAGCCTTCCTTCAGTTCCCTGAACACACCTCAGACTCTCTCCTCTGGACTTGTTTGTTGTTCCACAAATACTCTTTTTCCACCTCTGTGCAATTTAATTTCAATAGGCAGTATAGCATCCTGGTGACAAGGGCAGGCTCTACAGCTGCAGAATCTAGGAGAACTACCTAAATTTTCTATGCCTCGGTTTCTCCATTTGTGCAATGAAAACTAATGTCTTCTGTGAGGATTAAATGGGTTTGATTATGTAAAGCCCTTCAAATAATACCCTGCACAGAGCAAGTGCCCAGTAAACAGATCCTCCTTCTTATTCATTCTTCCTGGTCCAGTTTTAGTGTCCAGTCCTCAGGGGAGTCCCCCGGATCTGAGTAGCTTCCGTGGAAGATGTGACCATGGTCCGTTTTATGTGTCTTCACCCGACCACAATGGGAATTTTGTGTGACCCTGAAATTAGAGTTCCTCCCTTCCCAGGTCATCTGCCTCTGACAGTTATTATTATTATTATTATTTATTTATTTATTTATATTGGCTGTGTCGGGTCTTAGTTGCATTTGGGCTTCTTAGTTGCGGCATGCATGCGGGATCTAGTTCCCTGACCAGGGATCAAACCCGGGCTCCCTGCGTTGGGAGTGTGGAGTCTTTACCCACTGGACCACCAGGGAAGTCCCATGCCTCTGGCAGTTAAACACAGCATTTCAACATATATCATGAAACAAAGTAATACACATACCACACACCACTCACTCCACAGAGATATCATCATACTCACTAATAAGTGCACCCAGCTCTGTTAACAGACTTTCAACACTCTCATCTTTAAATAAAGTAGAGCATGTAAAAAAAGTAATACCCTATTAAACACAGGGTGTCACAGAGATATTACCACAGTGAATCATTCAGGTACCTAGCTCTGTGAAAAACAGTTTCATTGTGTGTCCCTAAAGAAGTATACTGTAGTGTGGTGTTGCTAAACAGTTTCACACAGATACAGCTGTAGGGAGTCATTCATACACCTGGCTGTGTTAAACACCATTTCAGTATATGTCATTAAAGACAGTAGTGCCTGTATCACACACTGCCAAACACAGCATCTCACAGAGATTGCACTATATTCAGTAACACACGCATATAGTTCTCTTGAAGAGAGCGTCTTTGGTGGGAATATTTGGGAAGGAAGGAGTGGGTCGAAGTCTATTCCTGAGGCCACTGCTTCTTTGTCTTACTTGTGCCTTCTTGCTGCTCCCATTTCCACCTTCTTCCACAGCCTGCAATTCCCATAGGACTGTTTCCATAGTCAAAGGGACTGTCAGTGAAAAAAATTATTCAATAGTCAAGCTAAGAAAGAAGTAGAAAATTTTATTTGAGCCAACCTGAGGATTATAACCTGGGAGACAGTCTTTCAGAAAGCTCTGAGGACTGTTCTGCCTGTTAGAGATCAAAGCACAGTTGAGACAAAGGGTTATGTGTCAAATGACTTATTGACAGTTGACACAATCGAGATCTACACATACAAGACCAGTAATGGGTTATCATTATCTCTTATAAGATGAAGAAGCAATGTTATCTCCTAAGGAGGTCTACTTAATGCAGATGCACAATACACATTAAAGGAGAGGGAGAAGACCCATTTGGGCAAGAAAATTTTTATGTTTAAATTTTTCTTGTCTTGCCATAAAAAATGAGTTTTATTTTATTAATTTCCCCCTTTTGATCATTAATCTTTCTATAGAAAGCATTAAGTGATGAAATATTTGGTCCCTTGATGCCAGGGTGGTTGCTTACCTGCCCTAGGTCAATTGTGTCCCTTGATGTTGGGTCTTAATAGCCTGGTTCTTTCTTTCTTTTCAGGGAGTTGTACTAGTGAGATGTCTGGAAAGGACTAACAGTCAATTCCAAATTGTCCAGTAGGACTTATGCCAATTTTACCTTGCATGTGCATTGTGCATGTTCATTAATTTATAGAGAACTATAGATGTGATCGATAGTTTCAAGTTGTTTAGACATCATTATCTTAGTAGGAGTAGGTGACACACAGCATGAAAGGCAAGAAACTATCACTTTATAAGTTACACAAACTGTAATCAAAATTTCCAAAAGGAATAACAATGTCATTAGTAAAGGTTTAAGCCAAGATCCTCCTAAACCAAGCTATTTTCCCAGTATTTCCCCTAAACTGGGAGGAGGATCATTCAGGGCAGAAATTTGATACTTATGTATCATCAAGTGAGTTACAGCAGAATATACATATCAGGTATAAAATCTCAACATTCAGTATGTATTATAGCACAAATTCCCCCTTGGGAAGCAGTCAGAATATCAAGGGCCATGAAATTTTGTAGGACTACTTTTCTCATCATGGAGACTTCCAAACTGGGCGAGCTATTGGCTTAACTACTATCATTCAAAGCTCGCTGAGTAAACTTTGTTAAAGCCTCTATGTGATTAATGATATCTTCTATTCCAAGTGAAGGAACAAATATCATAGCCAAATGGTCATACCATTGGAAAACTGTTCAAAACCCAGCATGCTTGCATTAAAGGCAGATTGACAGGCCACCACAGGTGACCTTGAGCCCAAGGGAAACCACCTGTGCATCTTCCTAACCAACCTAGGTAAAGCCAAGGCTCTAAACTTGTTCCATTAATCCCTTGGGTCCTGTCAGGAACTAAACATCTAGTGAAAAGAAGTATTTATGGCCGGGTTTAGAACAGGTGTCATTAATTGGCTAGGTAAGAGGGTCCCACTTACTGACATTGGCAGTAAGGGTAGCTTGCACAGTCTTCTAAATTAAAATTTCTAAGGGCCATTGAATTAGAGCCTTAGAGAGGAGAAATCCACCAAGGTAACCTAGGAGTACTGGACATAGGTAATTGGCCACAAACCCAGCAATTGGATTGATTTTTTTTAAAATTTATTTATTTAATTTATTTATTTTTGGCTGCATTGGGTCTTCGTTGCTGCACACGGGCTTTTCCCTAGTTGTGGCGAGCGGGGGCTACGCTTTGTTGTGGTGCACAGGCCTCTCATTGCAGTGGCTTCTTTTGTTGTGGAGCACGGGCCCTAAGCACACGGGCTTCAGTAGTTGTGGCTCACGGGCTCTAAAGCACAGGCTCAGTAGCCGTGGCACCCGGGCTTAGTTGCTCCGCGGCATGTGGGATCTTCCCGGACCAGAGCTCGAACCCCTGTCCCCTGCATTGGCAGGCAGATTCTTAACCACTGCGCCACCAGGGAAGCCCTGGATTGATTTTTGAAACTTGTAAATGAATGAACCCAAGGGAGAAATACATTTGGTTCATAAGCAAAAGCATGAGCAATTGTTAAATTGGTATACAGGCCTGGTCCAGCATCTTAGATCACCTGTCTTCTTCTTGTCCTGGTCTGGTAGTGCTGGTCTGGTAGTTGAAGTTGGGTGTCAGAAATAGGAGTTGTATTCCATTCAGGAGAGGACACCTGATATGAGTAGCTATAAAGAGTTCTTTACCTGATATCTTTTCCAGTATGTGTAATATCCTCGTTGCAGGTTATCTGATCTTCATCCAAGGTCAGATTATTGTGATAAGCTTCAGAAACAAACTTTAGAATAATGTAACATAGCAACAAGGAACCATCTGAGAAGAGACTCTTAGGCAGTAAATACAAAAAACCTCGAAGACAGCAACATCAGAACTCAATGTCCACTGAAGCATAATTTTTTCTCTCTAAAATTATCTTAATGTCTATGAAATATCGTCAAATTATGAATAATGTATTTGCAAAATAAGTCTAGTTTCAATAAACTTGGCCTGATTATTTACATAAATGTAATTGATAGTACAGACTCTTTTCAGTTGGCTGTGCTGGAACTTTTATGGAGAATATCAAATTAAACTTTTGAAAGGCCTCTTAAGGCCTGGAAAGCCACACCAAGCGTTTGCCATCAGATTCTGCCTGTGATATCTATAGATTTGAGTGGATTCCTTTCTTCCTGTGTCCTCCAAATATCTCCAGATTCCTGTACCTGCCAGGAGGCAGCCTTTCTTATTTACCTGATAAGGCTGCTGGGAACCTAAGAGTTTCCAATTTCTGGAGGGATCAGGTAGAGAGAAAAGATAAATGTTTCAATTCTACTTACAAATGTATAGTTCACCAAATTGCTGTTAAGTCATAATGCGCTTGAGGGAAAGGGTTTCCTTATATCTGGAAAACAGATTAAATACCAGTAATATTTCAGACAAAAAATATATATATAACCATATTCATCAGTTCACTCAGTCCTCTGTGACTAAACCTTGATCTGAATCTTCTGTTAACAGTTTCATGAAGCCATCATGTTTTCCATAAGAATTCTTTAATTTCTTACCCAGTTCAGCAGTATGATTTGAAAGTTATCAGAAACCTGTACTTATCAAAAAGTCTGTTCTGTGAATCTTCTTGAAGATGAGGCAGTTTTTGCAAAAGCATCATAATGCAATAACTGTCTATAAATGACAAAAGACTTAAAAAGTCAAGGTTAACGATCTGATTACAATGCAATTGACAAAAAAACTTGGTTATTGTGGTGGCATACAACATTTTAAGATAAGAACTAGAATTATGACTGATAACATTTTACCAGGACATATTCAAATTTAGAATTTTTTATAATTTCTAGAACATTTATATTAATGACATTTACCCATACAATATTACCTAAGGTTTATTACCACTCATTTGACAACGCTTCCCATGTATTTTAACACACCAAATAAACCTAATTAGTTTGATATATTTCTTTGATAAGGAGAGAAAATAATTCTCTTGAGGTGTTCTAGGGGCCTTTTGGAAAACCTCAAAGTTAGCTAGAGGTCAAATGAACTTCAACTAGAATTTATCTTGGGGAAGTTTGTGAAAAAATATCACAGAGATTTCAAAACACGTGGTCAAATAGGACCATAGGTCACTGTGGAACAATATTTATTCACTTAACCGAAGTGACAATAAAAGATTTCAAAAGCAAATTCAGAAAGTTATAACAGACTACTTAAAAGGTAAAGAAAGTTTACAGTCTGTTATCAAAAGCAGATTAATATTCTAAGAAAACTTTGTCCCCTTAACAGAGATAAAACCAAATTCAGGTTTTGTACCACTATGCCTTTAATACTAAAATTCATTTACTCAATTAAATTTATTCTAATCTTAGTCCTGACCACACATAGAATTCCTTTCTAAAGATTCTTTTTTTCTCACAAACCTTTTACAACTTTATATATCCATATTAATTTGTTCCTTATTTTCTTTCCTATTTAGAAATAACCAGCTTTAGGACAAAATTACTTTCTTTTCCCTTAGCAAAATACATTTCCATTCATTATATTTACCTTCTTTTTTCCTTGCATACAACGATGTTTTCCTTATTGATTTTTAGTAGTTTGAATTATATATTTTAACTAGAATTCTTAACCTTAAAAAACCCTTAGTTTGTAGCAAAAACTAAGAAGCAAGTAATTATGAACTGCTTGTCATACCAGCATTTCCTGATTGGCAAACTTATGAACATATTCTATAACCTAATTTGTTTCCTCAATGGGGTATAAGATATGGCCAATGAACCCAAATATCTTTAGTTTTTCTCTAATAAGACAAAAGTAGGTAGGACTTCCCTGGTGGTCCAGTGGTAAGGAATCTGCCTTACAATGCAGGGGACACGGGTTCGATTCCTGGTCAGGGAACTAAGATCCCACTTGCTGCGGGGCAACTAAGCCTGCGTGCCGCAACTACTGAGCTTGCACGCCTCAACCAGAGCTCCTGTGCCTCAACCAGAGCCCGTGTACCACAAAATACAGAGCCCACGCGCTCTGGAACATGCGCGCCAGAACTACAGAGCCCATGTTCCCTGGAGCTTGTGTGCCAGAACTAAAGAAGAGAAAACCTGCACACCACAACTAGAGAGAAGCCTGCATGCCACAACGAAAGATCCTGCATGCCTCAACGAAGATCCTGTGTGCCGCAACTAAGACCCGACACAGCCAAAGATAAAATAAATAAATAAATAAATAAATAAATCTTAAAAAAAAAGACAAAAGTAGGTAAACTTAGACTTGTTTAGCAATTGATGTTCCAGTATCTTATTTGGAAATGACCTGACATTCAGTGAATTCCCACCATTTAACTTAATTTAATAATTTCAAGTTACCAAAAATCTGGAGAAACTATTTGAAGTAGACAGTCCTGAAACATAATTATTCCTAAAGAGTTCACCTAAAAACTTTTATCTCATTTACCTTTAATTTACTTAAAAGTTTTATCATTTCAAGTTATTTTCTTGCTGACAAATTTTGTAACAGGAATAATAAGATCTCATCTGACTCTAGTAACCCTGGGTATAGTAAAAGCATACTTAATGTTGATGACTTGAAAGACATGTCTATTAATTAAGCCAACAAACTTAAACTTGTTTTCATTCATTAAAAGTTAATCCTAGGGCTTCCCTGGTGGCGCAGTGGTTGCGCGTCCGCCTGCCGATGCAGGGGGGCCGGGTTCGCGCCCCGGTCTGGGAGGATCCCACGTGCCGCGGAGCGGCTGGGCCCGTGGGCCATGGCCGCTGGGCCTGCGCGTCCGGAGCCTGTGCTCCGCAACGGGAGAGGCCGCAGCAGAGGGAGGCCCGCGTACCGCAAAAAAAAAAAAAAAAAAAAAAAAGTTAATCCTAGATCACATGATCCTGAAATTCATTTGTGTTAGTTTCTTTTTCTGAGTATTTATAAGTGCTTAATTTTCTTGTAGCCAATTTAATAGAGGTCTTTTACAAATTAATTTTGGCAATACCACACATCTACAACACACCTATAGAGATACATACAAAACACAAACAGCCGCAGAGAACCCATTGTTCCCATTCTGAAATTTCAGCCATGAATCAGGTACAATAATACAAAATCCATCAGTCACAGAAGAGGTTGGTTTCAAATTGGGTTTCTTTTTTTCCCCAATATTTATTTATTTATTTGGCTGTGCCGGGTCTTAGTTGCGGCATGTGGGATCTTCGGTGCGGTTGTGCAGGGTCTTTACTTGTGGCATGTGAACTCTTAGTTGTGGCATGTAGGATCTAGTTCCCTGAACAGGGATTGAACCTGGGCCCCCTGCATTGGGAGCGCAGTCTTAGCCACTGGACCACCAGGGAAGTCCCCTCAGATTGGGTTTCTGGCAGATGGAACAAATCAAGTTCACCTGTTTAGATGGTTAAACCCTTTTTATTAATATTTAGAGAAGACACTTAAGATTCATATTTGTCCTTGACAAGTCAAGTTCCAAATCACCTATCCCCTTTGTTTTCTTTGGAGGGGGGGAAAACCTTCCTGTAATTTGCATTTTAAAAAGATGGCACTTTGCATGGGCTTCCCTGGTGGCGCAGTGGTTGGGAGTCCGCCTGCCGATGCAGGGGACACGGGTTCGTGCCCCGGTCCGGGAAGATCCCACGTGCCGTGGAGCGGCTGG
>NC_041234.1:116561098-116569550 GCF_002837175.3 Physeter macrocephalus
GAGTCCGGAGCCTGTGCTCCGCAACGGGAGAGGCCGCAACAGTGAGAGGCCCGTGTACCGCAAAAAAAAAAAAAAAAAAAAAAAAAGATGGCACTTTGCATACTTAACAGCCCGAAAAGAGCCAACAGCTAATTTTAAGAGAAATGGTCTTACAAGTTAAAGGAGGGAATTAAGGAAGCTATTTTGAAAAATGAGTTTTGCAGAGAAAGACAAATGTCATATGATATCACTTATATGTGGAATCTAAAAAAAATGATACAAATGAACTTATTTACAAAACAGAAGTAAACTCACAGACATAGAAAACAAACTTATGGTTACCAAAGGGGAAAGTGAGGAGAGGGAGGGATAAATTAGGAGTATGGGATTAAGGGATACACACTACTCTATATAAAATAGACAAACAAGGACCTACTGTATAGCGCAGGGAACTATATGCAATATCTTATAACAACCTATAATGGAAAAGAATCTGAAAAAGAATATATATATATATATAATCTGAATCACTCTGCTGTACACTTGAAACTAACACACATTGTAAATTAACTATACTTTAACTAAAAAAAAAAAAAAAAGATGGCCTAGATAAGAGTTCCTGGAGAAGACCATGTATAACGTTTGCATCTTAAAGGTATAGGAGGAGAAATGCAATTTCCTCCTAGGAGCACTTTTGTTCCCTTAAGACCAGAATTTTTCTACTTGCAAGCCTCTTAATATAAATAGGGGAGGTCTGGGGAGTCGTAAAAGGATTGGCGGGCTTTGGATTGTTTCTGGAGCCACACATACGGTCTTGTAAGACTAGAGTTGTAAAACAAGGACAGCCGTTTTTAATTCCTAAAAATATTGGGTGACTAAGTAAATGATATCAAAGGACTGACATACCCATTCACCTATGTTGGAATGTTTTTCTTTCTCTCATTTAGCTTAGGGGAGAAGGCCCCCTCAAAAGTCCTATCAGGCTCTGAATATCAGCTGTGGTCAGTTTTGTCAGACTGGTGGCCTCCCATCTTGATAATCCATTTACAGAAACCTTTGAGGATCCTCCCTGGGTTTAAGAAATTCTTTAACTATGGCCCTCAGTTTGACCTTGACCTGAAGAGGATCACCTAGAACCTCAGGTGGTCCCATTTCTAAAGGTAAGCATTAATAGTCTCTTCAGAGTGGAAAGGCAATTCAGACAGAGGATTATTAGAATGAGTATGAAAATAAAGGACAGAAGGAAGCAGTAGTTATTTCAGTCTTGAAAGTATTTTTGCTTGTTTGTTTTAGGTACCTTTTAATATTTATTTACTTAGGCTGCCCCGGGTCTTAGTTGCGGCACACAGGATCTTTGTTGTGGCATGCGGACTCTTAGTTGCGGCGTGCATGTGGGATTTAGTTCCTTGAGCAGGGATTGAACCCAGGCCCCGTGCATTGGGAGCGCGGAGTCTTACCTACCGGGCCACCAGGGAAGTCCCTAGGTACCTTTTATATCATTAATCTTTCATTAGTCTCCTACAACAAATCTTTCAAAGAGGACTTGAAGACTTTTGGAGCTTCTACATACCAATTAAAATAGGTACAATAGTTTAAAATGTGAGTTCTCTAAAATGTTCACAATTTAGAAGTCTTTCCAGTTCAAAGGATCCAAGGAGCTAGCCCTACAAATATTTTCTCCTGCTAATCTAATTTCAGAAAAGAGGAAAACTCTTACCACTCTAGTTTCCAGTAGACCCTGCAGGCAGGGCTCCAGGAGACAGACTGACAGGGTAAGAACTTACCTTCTGCCGGCTTTCTCTAACTGTGTGCACAAAAGTCAGTTTTAGAGTGCCAGAAAAGAGCCCCATCTTCGCCGTTTCAGGGCAGAATTTTCTTTAATACCCGATTAAGTAAGCACTTGCAGGCACACATAAACCCAGCTGGTATAAGCACAGGTGGCCGGCTGACCTGGAGCTGTTTGGCCTTTGAGGCACAATTTCCCATCATCAATTTGGTAGTCTGCTTCACATATGAGATATTTGAACAACTTTCAGAGGACAGTGTGGTGGGTCCGATGTGTGCTGCTTCTGAGCCTAGCTCCCCAGGGAGTTACCCTTGGGTCATGTTGACTCTTTTACGTGTCTCAGTTTCTCCCTCCAACAGTCTAAAACCATGGTGGGTGCGCAGAGCACAAGATGATCAGTCGTTATATCATGTGTCCCCGGAAGGACAGTATTTACTTAATGGTTGTAGTGGGGTTCCCCTCTAGGACCACTACACGTCACATGGATTGATCCGCAGACACTTCTGCTAGGTTCTCAGTCACCTGAGAACAGCTTGTGGCCAGAAGAAGCAATGGCCCTTGTTCATCGGAGCTGAATAATTCTGTCTCTCATTTCACTAGCAAAAGTTTTGTTCAGACCATATAACTGTGGTAGACTGAATATGTGCTGCTTCTCAGTCTGGCTCCTCAAGGAGTTACCTTTGAGTCAGTTCGACTCTTTTACATGTCTCAGTTTCTCCTTCCAACAGTTTAAAACCACTCTGAGTTCTTGGAGCACTAGGTAATCAGCTTCTGCCATGCAGTATTTACTTACTGGTTGTACTGGGTCTCCCTTATTTTTTGAAGCTGCATAATTTAGTCTCTCATTTCACTAGCAAAAGTTTTGTTCAGACCATATATCAACTTGTTTTTTTCAACCTGAGCCAAATTTAACAAAAACCCAGCCATGTATGTTTCCCCGGGCCTCCCGTCCAGATCCCCTTAGGTCCTTGCCTAGGAAATGCACTGGTGCCCCTCAAGACACCAAGTCTTAAGTAAAAACAGCTCAGATAAAATTTGAAGGATCATCACTTAAAAACAATGAGATCCGGGTATTAGGAGAACTTACCAGAACACCCGAGGAGAACCAAGGAGCTAGTGGGGCTCAATGGGCCCATGCTGGTACTGAGCACTGGCTCGGGGTGGACTCCAGGTGTCCTGTGGCGGGGGTCTCTGATATCCTGTCAACTACACCACGCATATGTCAACCCCAAAATTCATCAATAATCGATTTAAGAAAGACATAGAAAATTTTATTCGAGCCAGTCTGAGGATTCTAACCCGGGGGAGACAGCCTTTCAGAAAGCTCTGAGGACTGTTCTACCTGTTAGAGGTCAAAGCACAGTTATATAAGTTTTTGAGACAGAGGGGTATATGTCAAATGACGTTGTGGACAGTTGACACAATCTAGATCTACACGTGCGAAGTGAGTAGCGGGTCATCGTGATCCCTTTGAAGATTGAGAAGGAAAGTTCTCAAGTAGCGGGTCATCCTGGTTAATCCACAGTACACACTAAAGGGGAGACAGGAGGCCCACGTGGGCAGGGAAAAATTGTATGTTTAAAGTTCTCTTGTCTTGCCATAAAAAATAAATTTTATTTCAACAGGACACACACACACACACAAGCTCTCACAGGAAATCCACTTATGGGTTCACTCCAGTACTTAGGAATATTTTATTGTCTCAGGCTGGAGCCCTGCACAGCCCCCATCTCCACAGAGAGCACCCGACCTTCAGACAACCTCTGTGGGTCACCACACAGCTTTAGAGAAGGTCACCCCTACCCAGGGGGCTACAGTGTTTGCCCACAGCTCACATCCCAAACTCGGGTCTAGCTGAGAGTAAATCGTGGGGCATAGGTCGGGGGCCTCAGCAGGACCTCCAGACAGGCTTCAGCTCTCCCCTCCTAGGCCCTTCGACAGCTCCCCGCTGGAGCGAAGGGCTCAGGCACATGTCTCCACCTTCCAGGTGATCCACAGGGTACTTATTGGAAAGAGACACAAGCCTACTTACAGGCATATGCGCATCCCCAAAGGGCACATACAGATTCTCCAGACTGGGTTGTCTAAATCCTTATTAAGGAAGAGAAACGTTTCCTGACTCCACAGCGATCAGCCCAGCTGACCCAGGATGGCTGTGGAGGTAGCTTTTACTCTATTATGCAGAGCTGGGTCAGTCCCCCTTTTTAGCGCTTTCAGAACTTTGCCCCGGGGGGCCTGTAGGTGCATAAGAAATGGAAGCCATTACCGGGCTGCTTACCTCTTAATGGCGGCCACTTAGCTACACAAACACCTGGCAGAAGCTTTAAAATGAGAAGGGTTTCCTTTGTCTTGCTTTTTTGAGTGCGGGGCCTTGGCTGGGAAGGGTGCTCAGCTGTGATCTCAGTGAGCCCAGGGGGCTCCAAAGTGAGGAGCCAGTGTCTTGTAGCCTAGGTAACTGCCTCGGATGGAGATGCTGACGCGAGAACCTGTAAAGTGATTTGAGTGATGATTTAACATCTACGTTTGCCTCAGACAAGATACTCCGCGTTTGTCCCCATATCCTAGTGCCTGGCACATAGTAAGTGCTTAATGAATATTTAGTCAGTGAATGAATCTCCAGAAGTGTGAGTAGGTGATCATACTTATAAGTGATGAAGGAATTCGGAGAGCTGAAGTGACAGGGCTGGTGGTGGAGGGTACAAAGTGAGCAGATAGGAGACCAGCCGAGTTCACTAAGTGTTAAGGACCAGGCAGTAAAGAACTCTAGCTAGGAGGTGAATTTGTATAGGATTTGTCTTGCCAGTTACTATTGGTCCAGGTGGGGAGGTCAAGTCTAGAAGCCCAGGGCTGGAGTGCAGACAGAATCTCAGAACCATGAAGTGGCAACTTTCCCAGGGAACAGGCAAATGCAGGGGGAAGCGGGTGAGTTCCAGAGGCCCGAGCAATCACCCCAATGGGGAAACAGTCCTGGAGAACGTGGAGCTGGGTACTGCTGGTGATCTGCTGGTGGGGAGCTGATCCACAGGCCCAGATGAGCTCATCAACAGAAATCACCAATTCACACACCCAGGATATGGATCCTAAGCACAGAAGCATGGGCTCTAAGCAGCAGGCCCAGAACTAGCAGCAACACTTGAGTTAGTATCATTGTGAGACACAGGCTGTGCATCCTGTCTAAGGCCAGTAGTAGGCAACAAGTGTCGGCAGGAAGGAGCACCCAAGTGGAAACTGGCTTGGCTGTGGGTAAGTTTACAAACTGAGGGCAGGGAGCCAGGCAGTTCCTGACAGCAGAGGATGATGGGATTAAAGAGAGCACCAGGGGACTTCCCTGGTGGCGCAGTGGTTGAGAATCCACCTGCCAACGCAGGGGACGCGGGTTCGAGCCCTGGTCCGGGAAGATCCCACGTGCCGCGGAGCAACTGGGCCCGTGAGCCACAACTACTGAGCCTGCGCTCTAGAGCCCGCGAGCCACAACTACTAAGCCCACGTGCTGCAAGTAGAAGCCTGTGCTCTCTACAGCCCGTGCTCCACAACAAGAGAAGCCACTGCAATGAGACGCCCACGCACCGCAACGAAGAGTAGCCCCCGCTCGCTGCAACTAGAGAAAGCCCGCGCGCAGCAACAAAGACCCAACGCAGCCAAAAACAAACAAATAAACAAACAAATAAATAAATAAATGTTTTGTTTTTTTAAAAAGGGCACCTGAATTTTTCTGACTTCCTGGGCGTGGTCCCTTTATTCCTTATTACTAACTGGGTAATGTATGAATACCTTTTTATGTTCATTTATATAAGATTCTGACTTACTGTTACTTCTCTGAAGTCTAGCTCAAGACCAATGTGTTCTAAGAAGCCTTTCTGACCCTGACCCCATTCTGATGTTTTCATGTGTATCCTTGGAACTTCTAATTCTATTCTTTTTTTCGGGGGGATGGTGGAAGGCTCCCATTACTATGACCTCAATTACTGTCACTTTGTAAACTTTCTAGAATTTCATTTATGCTCATTGCAAGCTTTCAAGGACAGGGTCTATTTCCCCAGTGAACCTCATCATCAGTTCATTCATTCAAAGCATATGTTGAGTACTTATTCTCTACTAGATGTTGCTTAATCTACAGATTAATTGGTTTTAGAAGGAGAAGCTGCTGACCAGCACAGAAAATATATTTATTGTCAGATATCTTTTTTAAAAAGAAAATGAAAGAGGAACGTAGTTAATATTGTGAATGCTGATTAAGCAACCAAACTCAGTCCAATTTTATTTTAGAACTAATAGTTGGTCTAGCCTAACTGGATTGGCCTTTTGCCAGCTCTTTTTGCACAACCTCAAATGTAGCCCTCTGATACCTGTTCCCCGACAGGGAATTTAGCTGTTCTTGCTAAAGGTCATCATTACTGCAGGCTGCTGTAGTTTATTGCTCCTAACCTGGGAGAATTCCCTTTAACGGGTTCAATTTTCATAAAGTCTTTTCTGCTCTTTGAAGCAGCCGTTATTTAGTGCCCCCAATTAATTGAAGGAGCTAAATTTTCATACATAGTTAACTACACCTTCAATCATTATTTGGTGCCTAGAAAATAAGTCCCCAATGGACATTTGCCCCAACAAGTCATGCTGCACCGAAAAATTGGTGCCTGTTCGCCGACTGTTTCTCCTTCAAATGTCCAAGTTCAACAACGATAGCAGTAGGCCAGATGGAGAGTGTTTCCAAGAAAAAGAGCACTCGATGCCACTCCAGGGTATCCAAAAGAGAGATGGAAGTGACTTTAACTTCCTCCAGGTAGATGAGTCAATGGTTATAATATCCACTCTTCAACCCATGCTAAATGAGTGAGTGTCCCCAAGAAACTATCCATTTATTTTCCAATGGGTTGTATCTGTTGGGTAGAAGCAGTTGCTCAACTCAGTGCCTGACAAGCCCTCACCAATTATGGATTGTTCAGATATGGCAGCTCACCCTCTGTACTCCTTCAAACCCCTGGGAAGAAATATTTTTAAAATATTCACACAGATTTCTGACCGAGATGGCCGCTGTGGGGGAGGGACCGTGTCCTGGCTGGGAAGTCAAGAGCTCTGGGCTCTGGATCCACCTGCGCCACTGACTCCACGTGTGGGCTTGGGCACGGCCCTTCCCCAAATCCTGTCTCTGTTTCTCCAACTCCAGGACACTGATCTTTGCCAGCCATCGCTACACACTGCGAAAGAATTGAAAACAGGCCCACACAACGAATGCTCATAGCTGCATTATTCATAATGGTCCAAAAATGGAACCAACCCAAATGTCCAGCAACTGACAAATTGATAAACAAAACACAGTATGTCCACACAACGGAATATTATTCAGCCAAAAAGAGGAATGGAGTACTGATACATGTAACAACATGGATGAAGTTTGAATACATCGTGCAAATTGAAAGAAGCCAGACGCAAGAGGCCACACATTATATGATTCCATTTACATGAAATGTCCAGGAGAGGCAAATTCATAGAGACAGAACTGGAGGAAGGGGAATGGGGGGCAACTGCTTAATTGAGTATGAGGTTTCCTTTGGGGGGAGATGAAAATGTTCTGGAATTGGTTGCTGGTGATGGTTGCACAACTTTGTGACTATACTAAGAACCACTGCCTTCTTGAAAATAAAAGAATCACCAGAGTAACTTGTTGAAAATACAGATTCCGGTCCCCTCCCTTATAGATCTGGCGATGAGAAAGTCAGGAGTGGTTACTAGATAGGCTATATTTTAAACAAATGGCCAGGTAACTCTAGTTACCAGATAAGTTTGTAAAGCACTGTAGTAATGACTTTTTCCAGGTCTCTACTACTTGACTTCTTTGCTATTCGAATGACTCATTTGGTTACCATGTGCCAACTTGAATTAGTGCACCAGACCCACCCCCACCCCCCACGCCCTGCCCAGGAGGTAGAGGTGGGTGGTGTTGACAATGTTCGTCCTAGCGGAACTTACATCTAGTTCTTTGAGAACACGGGATGTTCTAAATGTCCTTTATATTTTAACTCATGTTCTATCAAACAACCAACCAAACTACTATAAAGAAAGAGCCCAGCACATCTACTTAATAAAATCTTTTTTAGGTGAAAAAAACAGATGCAGGATATCACGATGTGGCTTTCAACGAAATTACTCTCCTTAGGTCTAGTCCCGCCAAGGCCATGGCCGGCTTTCACAACCCCTTTGGTTAAATTAATAACTGAGGGACTCACTGGTCTTAATATGGAAGACTCCACATTGAGACATCATTTCTGAGGCAGCTCTAGTCCCTGGCCACACAGAAGGCTGAATACATTCGAGGATTGGAGGAAAGCCTTCCCAACTGCCTAGTGGGAGGGGGTCTCATAGCAGATGCCTCTCCTGGCGCTTGGAAGGAACTGCTTCTCACACTATCAGTTGCTGTCACAAAGCCTTGAAAATTCTGAGGTTGGCCTTGAGAAAGAAATGAAACAATTACACAATGGTGAGATGGAAATTTCAGAAAGGGTGCCCTGCTATTAATACTTAAGGTTTGGAGACACATTGCCTGAAATGATGCTGAGGGTTTCAAATGCAAACGTATATACTCAATCAAGAATATGCACTAAGGGCTCCCCTGGTGGCGCAGTGGTTGAGAGTCCGCCTGCCGATGCAGGGGGCACGGGTTCGTGCCCCGGTCCGGGAGGATCCCACGTGCCG
>NC_041234.1:116569768-116570916 GCF_002837175.3 Physeter macrocephalus
AGGCCACAGCAGTGAGAGGCCCGAGTACCGCAAAAAAAAAAAAAAAAAAAAAAAAAAAAAGAATATGCACTAAGTAAATTCTTACAATTGAATTGAGGAAAAAGAAAAGACAGCAGAAGGCTTACAATAGGGAGGGGGCCACCCAGAGAGTTCACAGAGTTTCAGAATTCCTGGCTAACTCTGGTGTCCATCTTCTCTGCATCTTGGGAGCTCCAGCTGTCTTCAAAGGGGCTCTACATAGTTAGAGCAGTGAGGTAACAGGAGGAAGAGAGAATGATGCAACCAAACCATTCACTTATCCTGCAAAAATATTCCTGCTTTGGATAGAGCTATCGAAGACCATCCTTTCTTTAACTAAAATGCTGGGGGGCTCATGAAGGTCTTCAGGTTCAATCCCCCCTGCCTCTTGACAGAACTAGGCAGGGCAAACTGGAGCAGGAAACCCCATCTAGGGACTTCCAGCATCTGGCTGGCTGTGCAGGGACCCACCCTTATTTCTCTCCCCTCCCCTCTTCTCCCTCTGTTCCCCTTTCCTGCTTCCTTTTTCTTTCGGTCCCTGATCTAGGGAGCAAGGAACCAGAGATGAGTTAGCCTTGGTCCTTGCCCACAGGGAGCTCTGCTGTCTGCGGAGGGATACAGACAGCAGACAAATGAATACCAGGCAAAATGATCCCTGCTTAACAGCCATGTGGAGAGGAGCCTGGACCTTTATGCATTTGTATGAGCCTTTCCAGGAATGTAAGATACAAAGGAAACTGACTTGCTGATTTCGACTGGGGACTCCTGGTCCATCTTTTTTCCTTCTTGTTCTGCTCTTTTGCCAGTTAGTTGCAGCAAACATCGTAGGAAGTATTGTTTGTGGGAGATTTATTAAATATTTCAAACTAAATGCAGTCAGTGGAGGATAATGGAAAGTTTGTTTCGCTTAAGGAGCAGGGGAGTCTTTATTTTATTTTTGTAACATCTTTACTGTAGTATAATTGCTTTACAATGGTGTGTTAGTTTCTGCGGTATAACAAAGTGAATCAGCTATACGTATACATATATTTCCATATGTCCTCCCTCTTGTGTCTCCCTCCCACCCTCCCTATCCCACCCCGCTAGGTGGTCACAGAGCACCGAGCTGATCTCCCTGTGCCATGCGGCTG
>NC_041234.1:116571786-116572650 GCF_002837175.3 Physeter macrocephalus
TTGGAGATTAATCCTTTGTCAGTTGCTTCATTTCCAAATATTTTCTCATCATTCTGAGGGTTGTCTTTTGGTCTTGTTTATGTTTTCCTTTGCTATGCAAAAACTTTTAAGTTTCATTAGGTCCCAGCGCAGGCTCAGCGGCCATGGCTCACGGGTCCAGCTGCTCCGCAGCATGTGGAATCTTCCCGGCGCGGGGCACGAACCCGTGTCGCCTGCATCTGCAGGCGGACTCTCAACCACTGTGCCACCAGGGAAGCCCTTTTAATCCATTTTGAGTTTATTTTTGTGCATGGTGTTAGGGACTGTTCTAATTATATTCTTTTACATGTAGATGTCCAGTTTTCCCAACACCACTTATTGAAGAGGCTGTCTTTTCTGCATTGTATATTATCGCCTCCTTTATCAAAAATAAGGTGAACATATGTGCGTGGGTTTACTTCTGGGCTTTCTATCCTGCTCCATTGATCTATATTTCTGTTTTTGTGCCAGTACCATACTGTCTTGATTATTGTAGCTTTGTAGTATAGTCTGAAGTTTGGGAGCCTGATTCCTCCAGCTCCGTTTTTCTTTATCAAGATTGCATTGGCTATTCGGGGTCTTTTGTGTTTCCATACAAATTGTGAAAGTTTTTGTTCTAGTTCTGTGAAAAATGCCATTGGTAGATTGATAGGGATTGCATGGAATCTGTAGATTGCTTTGGGTACTAGAGTCATTTTCACAATGTTGATTCTTCCAATCCAAGAACATGGTATATCTCTCCATCTGTTTGCATCATCTTTAATTTCTTTCATCCGTGTCTTGTAGTTTTCTGCATACAGGTCTTTTGTCTCTTTAGGTAGGTTTATTCCTAGGTATTTTATTCTT
>NC_041234.1:116574080-116603154 GCF_002837175.3 Physeter macrocephalus
GTATTTGTAGTTTTTACAGATTTTTTCCTGTAATTGATATCTAGTCTCATAGCGTTGTGGTCGGAAAAGATACTTGATATGATTTCAATTTTCTTAAATTTACCAAGGCTTGATTTGTGACCCAGGATATGGTCTATCCTGGAGAATGTTCCGTGAGCACTTGAGAAGAAAGTGTATTCTGTTGTTTTTGGGTGGAATGTCCTATAAATATCAATTAAATCCATCTTGTTTATGTATCATTTAAAGCTGTGTTTCCTTATTTATTTTCATTTTGGATGATCTGTCCATTGGTGAAAGTCGGGTGGTAAAGTCCCCTACTATGAGTGTGTTACTGTTGATTTCCCCTTTTTTGGCTGTTAACATTTGCCTTCTGTATTGAGGTACTTCTATGTTGGGTGCATAAATATTTACAAATGTTATATCTTCTTCTTGGATCGATCCCTTGATCATTATGTAGTGTCCTTCTTTGTCTCTTGTAATAGTCTTTATTTTAAAGTCTATTTTGTCTAATATGATAATTGCTACTCCAGCTTTCTTTTGATTTCCATTTGCATGGAATATCTTTTTCCATCCTCTCCCTTTCAGTCTGTATGTGTCCCTAGGTCTGAAGTGGGACTCTTGTAGACAGCATATATATGGGTCTTGTTTTTGTATCCATTCAGCCAGTCGATGTCTTTTGGTTGGAGCATTTAATCCTTTTACATTTAAGGTTATTATCAATATGTATGCTCCTATTACCATTTTCTTAATTATTTTCGGTTTGTTTTTATAGGTCTTTTCCTTCTCTTGGGCTTCCTGCCTAGAGAAGTTCCTTTAGCATTTGTTGTAAAGCTGGTTTGGTGGTGCTGAATTCTCCTAGCTTTTGCTTGTCTCTAAAGGTTTTAATTTCTCCATTGAATTTGAATGAGATCCTTGCTGAGTAGAGTAATCTTGCTTGCAGGTTTTTCCCTTTCATCTCTTTAAATAAGTCCTGCCACTCCCTTCTGGTTTGCAGAGTTTCTGCTGAAAGATCAGCTGTTATCCTTATGGGGATTCCCTTGTGTGTTATTTGTTGTTTTTCCCTTGCTGCTTTTAATATTTTTTCTTTGTATTTAATTTTTCATAGTTTGATTAATATGTGTCTTGGCATGTTTCTCCTTGGATTTATCCTGTATGGGACTCTCTGCATTTCCTGGATTTGATTGGCTATTTCCTTTCCCATATTAGGGAAGTTTTCAACTATAATCTCTTCAGATATTTTCTCAGTCCCTTTCTTCTTCTCTTCTTCTTCTGGGACCCCTATAATTCTTTCTTTATTCTGCTCTGTGGTAGTTATTTCCACTATTTTATCTTCCAGGTCACTTATCCGTTCTTCTGCCTCAGTTATTCTGCTATTGATTCCTTCTTAGAGAATTTTTAATTTTGCTAATTTACTGTGTTTGGGGTTTCCTTTTCTCAGGCTGCAGGTTTGTAGTTCCCGTTGTTTTTGGTGTCTGCCCCAGTGGGTAAGTGTGGTTCAGTGGGTTATGTAGGCTTCCTGTTGGAGGGGACTGGTGCCTGTGTTCTGGTGGATGAGACTGGATCTTGTCTTTCTGGTGGGCAGGACCGCATCCGGTGGTGTGTTTTGGGGTACCTGTGAACTTATTATGATTTTAGGCAGCCTCTTTGCTAATGGGTGGGGTGGTGTTCCTGTGTTGCTAGTTGTTTGGCATAGGGTGTCCAGCATTGTCGCTTGCTGGTCGTTGAGTGGAGCTGGGTCTTGGTGTTGAGATGGAGATCTCTGGGAGAACTTTTGCTGTTTGTTATTACGTGGAGCTGGGAGGTCTCTGGTGGACCAATGCCCTGAACTCGGCTCTGCCACCTCCGAAGCACAGGCCTGACACCCGGCCGGAGCACCAAGACCCTGTCAGCCACACAGCTCAGAAGAAAAGGGAGAAAAAAAAAAGAAAGAAAAAACCAATAAAATAAAGTTATTAAAATAAAAAAATATATATTAAAAGGTTAAAAGTATTAAAAAGTAATAAAAAAAAAGGAAGAAGAGAGCAACCAAACCAAAAAACAAATCCACTAATGATAACAAGCGCTAAAAACTATACTAAGAAAAACAAAAACAAAAACAAAAACGGAGAGACAGAGCCCTAGGACAAATGGTAAAAGCAAAGCTATACAGACAAAATCACACAAAGAAGCATACACATACATACTCACAAAAAGAGAAAAAGGAAAAAAAATATATATCTTTTAGGAAGTCTGAGGTCTTCTGCCAGTGTTCCGTAGGTGTTCTGTAGGAGTTGTTCCACATGTAGACGTATTTCTGATGCATTTGTGGGGAGGAAGGTGATTGCCACATCTTACTCCTCAGCCATCTTGAAGGTCTCCCTTCTTTATTTTATTTTTTAAGGGAAAGATTGTCCTGATTCCCAGAATACCATGAAGTAAGGACACCTGTTTTCTTCCTTGGAGGAAATGCTTTTAAAAAGCAAGACCCCTTCTAGTTTTCTGAGGGCTCCTAGGTTCTTGGATGGTTGTGAAATGAATGTTTTCAGGATAGAAATGTGCCCACTAAAAATCATTGAATAACAAGGCATCTCTCTGACTACTAAATACTTGGGCTGTGGACTGTTCAATGTGACAAGCTAGAATTAAGGCCCAGAATCTCTCTTGCAGGATATAACAGTGCTGGGGATTGGTAATTCTCACACGGCTATTGTGTCACACCAGCCAGCACTGAGAAGTCGGGGCCGGGCTGTAGGCAACGTTTGAGGGCTTACCTTTAGGGTGACTTGGAGTTCAGACTGATTAATATTTGTTCAGATTTTGTCTAATGGAATCCTTGATTGTACAGAATTGGGAAAAGTAGCCCTGGACAAACCCTGTAATGTCTTCTTCCTGGAATTGAGACTGTTAAATAGGTCCTTTAAGTCTGGGTTAGGTTCATCAAGCACTGCTTGCATATACTTTATTATTTTCCTCCTTAGACTAAAATCTGAAGAAATGGTAATACAGTCATGAGCTATTGCAAGTAATTTGATGAGAAAAACAGAGACATATTGCTTATTTCTCACTTTTTTCTCGTGTTACTGAATGCCCTTCCCTCCTCTAGTTGTTTCCTTGTGATTTTGTGCCACAGTTTAACACCGCACATGTCCTAATTCTGCAGTACAGTTTGCTGAGTATCTCTAGGCGTGGAGAATAGAGCTGAAATAAAATGTATTTTTAGCCCATGGTTAACTCCTGATTGCCCATGCACAGAGATGCAGTGCTGCAAAGGACATGGGCTTTGGAGGGAGCAGAAGCTGTGTAAAGTAACAAATATTCGTTGAGCAGCTGCCATTTTTCACTCATTCACTGTGTGAACATGTGTACGATACTTAAGCTTTTGGAAACTTGGTTTCTTCATCTGTAAAATGGAATGATAGCTCTCACTCAGTATGTGCTGGGGATTGTTCTGAATCATTTACATATATGAATTCCCTAAATCATAAAAACAACTACGCCATAGTTGTAATTATTGTTATTATTCCCATTTTACAGGGGAAGAAATGGAAGCACAAACAAGTTAAGTAACTTGCTCCGTATGTAAATTATTTAATCTTCCTGAGCCTCAGTTTCCTCATCTGTAATGTGATAATAATAGTGCCAAATTTTTAAGATTATTGTAAGGATTAAGTAGGCTAAATAGATAAGCCACTTAGAACAATGCTTGGCATGGAATAAGTCCACTAGATTTCTATTTTATTACCTTTAAGGAACTTGTCACTTTCTGAAATCACCTTATATATGTATTCACTCGTTTATTTTCAGTCTCTCTTACTAGACTGTGGAGTCCCATCAGATCAGGGCTTCTGTCTGGGTTCTTCCCTGCTATATCCGTAATGCCTATAAGAGTGGCTGCACACAGAAGGTAGATACTAATTATTTTATGAATGAATGCATGACCATGTTAATGACGTCTACAATTATCTGTCAAGGAGACGACAAGTTTGCCACATTTCCATTCAATTCCTCCACCATAACTAGTTCCCACACAGCAGTGACTTGGTTTGCTACACATTTAATGGCTCCTCCATTTAACAAGGAAAGCTTTTCTACTTTTTAACTAAACCGAACCTATATGATCTCCATTTCTGATTGTACTTGACCTAGACAATTTATTAACCTAACATAATAGCCCAGCACAAATGTATATTTGAATCACAGCAAGGCTTCCCCAGATTGGATCCTTGAGTCCAGGTAATCTGCATGGGCAGGGGAGCATGGAAAAATGATTAGAGATTGGGGTATTTTAGGGACCCAGTCACATTGGGATGTGAGCCCAAAAGGACAAACAAGATCTGGAGATGAATTTGTGACATCAAAGGATAGGGAGTTTGGTCCAGAGGCCCAGATTTGGGGAATGAGTTTGATTAAGGAGCAACCCAGCTGCTGATTAGTGAGGAGACATCTAGACATTAAATTAAGAATAGGGGCAAAAATGCAGCTGATGGGATAAACTGGGTTACTCATCAGGGCTCATGTCACTGTCATGCTCAAACTCCTCCAATGTCTTCCCATCACACTCAGAATAACATCTGAAGTCCTCAGCATGGCCTGGGCAGTGTTTCAGAAACTATCCTGAAGATAAGAATAGCCCATAGGTTTTGTTAAAAATTTTTAATCTCATGCCAGAAGACAATATCTCCCCTGTACCACACTGTTTTCTTCTACCAGTCCTTGCGTGACTTACCCTGGTTTCCTTTTTCTTTTTTGATGATTTTAGGTCCTAGCCCACTGTCACTCTGTCTAATACTACTCCTTTTTAAATTATTGGTTATTTCAATACTGACATGGATGGTCCTTCCAAAACCCTGGCCTCTCAGTTCCTTGACCTCTTCCCTCCTCCACTGACCTGGTTCCATGGCCACACCCTCACTCTTGTCGTTGCAAATAACTGCAATCCCTACAACTTCGGTTTCTTGCATCCTATTCTCTTTCCACCACTTTCTATCTTCGTGACTCATTCCCTCCAATGCCTGATCTCCAACCATCCCTTCAACAACAGCAGACCCTACGACCCGTTGATCCTACAAACTTTTCACTGTCTCTCACCCACCTGATAACGTCTTTCCTCCTGAGTCCCATGGTCAAGCATTATAACTGCTTTGTATATATATCCTCAATAGCCTTGCTCCCCTCTCACTTTGCTTAGCAAGACCACAACCTACTGTACAACTGTAAATGACTAGGAAAAACCCCACCAAGATTCTGGCTGGTCTTACTTTAAATTCACAGCCATGACCCTCAAGTGGATCCTTAATGTTGCCCAGCAGTCGTACACTATTTGTTAGGTCCTTATACTTTCCCATTGTCCAAGATGACTATTTCATACCTTCTCCTCACTCCCCAAGCTTCCATCTCTTCCTTTCCATCTTCACTTTCAGCTGATAACCATGCTTCCTCTTCCCTGAGAAAATGGAACAATCAGAACAGTTTCCGCAGACTTGCACCCCATCCACCTGCTTTTGTCTTCCCTCCTGTTAAACTGATAAACTCTTTGTGCTAAATCTAATGGTCAATTCTTAGTTCTCATTTTAGCTGACCTAGCAACACCTTGTCAACACAGCTGAGTACTCCCTCCGCCTGGAAATGCCTTCTTCACTTAACAGTCAGGATGCCAGGCTCTTGGTTTTCCTCCTCGCCCTCTGGCTGGCTGCTTGTCCTCAATCTCTTTTGCTGACTCCACCTCACCTCCCCAATCTCCAAACACCGGAGTGGCCCAGAGTCAGTCCTGGGACTTCTTCTCTATCTATGCTTATTGCCGTGGTGATCTCGGCCAGTCTCACAGCTTTAAATACCATCTACATGCTGACAACTCCTCAATTTATATCTCCAACCCAGACTTGAGCATCCTATATACAAGGGCAACCCACCTATAGCCCCAGCACTACCATTTCACCTTAGTAGATTGGGTTTTGTTTGTACCTTTGAATGTGCCCATATCTAATGTACGATATGATTTTAAGGATGTTTGTTTTCTGTCTTCTCTATTAGAATATGCCTCATTGAGACAGAATGTTTTGTCTGTGTGGTTTTGTTTTAAGTTGATGTACTCTTGGTGCCCCAAATGGTACCTCCCATGTAGTAGGTGTTGAGACTATTGGATTTGAATTTCCAGAGGAAAAGCCCTGGTAATTGGTTTATTTAACATGGGCCCAAGGTGATGGCCATATATATCAGGGAAGTTAGGGGAGTTCTGACCTAATCAAATTCTCTATTAGCTGGCTCCTCCTGCTGTCCCTGACCTAAATTTATCCATTCTCTGTACCGCTCATATTGCCTTACTACACACTGGTCTCTTCATGGTTTCTATAACATTCCAAACAGCTTCCAACCCCAGGGCCTTTGCACTCGATATTCCCTCTGCCTGGAACGTTCTTTGCATGACTTGCACATTCACGTTATTCAGTATGATATTTCGTTTATTCACTTGAATTCGGTTAACTTAAGGCTAATAAATATTCAGGATTATGCTTAAAAAACCCCATTGCTCTCAGTCTCCTACCTATTTTATTGTCCTTCCTAGCATTTATCGCTGCCTGGAATTAGGTAATATGTTTATTTTTTGTCTGTGTAGACAACAATGTAAAAATAATAATAGCTAACACTTGCTACCCTCCAGTTACTATATATGCTTTGCATATAATAATTTTTTTGATCTTCGCAACAACTCCAACATTAATTATTACTGTTACCATACTCACTTTGTAGATGTGGAAAACTGAGGTGTGGAGAGGTTAAGTAGCTATAGCCCAAGATCACGCTGCTAGTGAGTAGCAGAGCCCGGGCAATTTGGCTCCTGAGTCTACCTCTTGTTAGGTGACCTAAAAATAAGGATTTGTGTCTATTTTTTTTACTGTTGTATCTCCAGGGCTCAAACAGTGCTGGACACATAGGAGGTGCTCAATAAATAATAGTTAAATGTTGAATCACTGGGGCTTTTATTAGTCTGTTAACGCTGTCTTAACGAAATGCCACAGACTAAGTGTCTTAAACAAGAGAAACCTATTTTCTCACAGTTCTGGAGGCTGGAAGTCCAAGATCAAGGTGTCCTGGGGTTTGACTTCTCCTGAGGCCTCTCTCCTTGGCTTGCAGGTGGCCACCTTCTCACTGTGTCCTCACATGGCCTTTCGTCTGTTTGTGATACACTCCTGGTGTCTCTTCCTCTTCTTATAAGGATACCTGTCCTATTGGATTAGGGCTCCACCCTTATGACCTCACTTAACCTTAATTAATCACCTCTTTAAAGGCCCTCTCTCCAAATATAGTCACACTGGGGGTTAGAGCTTCAACATATGAGATTTGGGAAGACACAATTCAGTCCATAATAGGGCTGAAGCCCAACTCCTAGAGAATTAGGATACCAGGATCAGAATTGCCACCAAGGACAGACACGCCAGGGTAGAGAGAAAGTCGAACATCATGTAGTCCATTGGTTTTCAAACTCTTTTATTTTCTTTTTAGAGACTGAGTCTTTTCTCAAAATAATTCTCCCATAGAAGCCTACGATAGCAAAGCATGCAAACAGGGGAACACTTTTGGGGGCTGGGGTGGATGGCCATGTGGACCCCCTGGAAGATCCCCTGACCAAATTCTAGCACCTCACGTTATAGAAAAGACGTCGGAGTCTATAAAACAGCTCAGACACTCCCCGTTTCCCATGTCTAGCAACAGGCTTGATTTCAGCTCAGAGAGGGTGGCTGAACCTCCAGCTCAGGATTTACAGGCTCCAGCTGGAAGCCTGGAGACCGTGGCAACAGGAAAATAGGCGGGCCTTAAACCAAGAGAGTAAGAGAGGTGCCCATCACAACTGCAGCAGGTTATAGCTGGAGAGGCTCGACCTCACCCCAATCAGAATAACGATCAGGCTGCTGTGGCCCTCGTATTATTAGCAACTCATCATTTTTAATGAAAGGTTTAGGTTGAGTTTAAGTGAGACAAAACACTGCAGTTAAAGTTCTCCGATTGTATAGCTCTCTATCGCCTTCATTCTAAAGCACAGGAACTGTTGAAAACATTATGAATCACTCCCAAGTGCCTCAGTTCAAATATTATTTCAGTATGCAAATTACATTCATAAAGCATAATGAAGCACATTTGAATATCTAGTACAAAATTCACCATATAAATATCAAATAGGAGTGAATGAACGTGGTCAACGTTTTCTTTTATAAATGCAATTTGCCTCCCGAAGCATCTAAAGAGCTTTTGGCCAGTATTTGGAGGGCCCAGCTAAATTCCATGGCCAGAAATTTCATTGCTTTAATTATGGAAGAAGCAAGAATATATATTTTTATGTGTGTGTATGCATCTAGATATTTTGGCTTCTTCTCTAAATTTCCTCCTACCTCCCCAGTGTTGTCTGGCTTGGATCTTCCTTGACTCAGGGATTCTTACAGTTTGGAAATCGGAAGTATGCCCTGGACCACCTTGCTGGCAGGGCTGGGGTGTGGGAAGAACTCAGAGAAGAATGGCTGCAGGATCCTGTGAAAGAGCGGAATATGAGGCTGCCTTGCTAAAGAGTAGGGTTCCAAGTAACAGCCATCTCACTGAAGAGCCCATGGGGACTGGGACAATTTTTGTCCCAGGAAATGCTAGTGGCCTAACCTAGAATCCCACTCAGAACTTCGGTGTTAAGTCCCTGGGATTTTTTTGTTTAATCCCAAGTGGTAGACTCCCCACGGATGACTGAGTTTGGATAGCCTACCGTTCCAGGAGCATAGGCTCTCAGAAGTGGAATTAAGATGGTTTAAAGAGAATATTAGGGCTTCCCTGGCCTGCCGATGCAGGGGACCCGGGTTCGTGCCCCGGTCCGGGAGGATCCCACGTGCCGCGGAGCGGCTGGGCCCGCGAGCCATGGCCGCCGAGCCTGCGCGTCCGGAGCCTGAGATCCCACATGCCGCGGAGCGGCTGGGCCCGTGAGCCATGGCCGCTGAGCCTGCGCGTCCGGAGCCCGTGCACCGCAACGGGAGAGGCCACAACAGTCAGAGGCCTGCGTACCGCAAAAAAAAAAAAAAAAAAGATACAACCAAAAAAATCTTTCTTGTACTCCTACTCATACCTGTGTCCATCTCCGAACATAAATGGGAATGAAGGTCTCATCCTTGGTCTTATGATTTGCTTTTGCTCTTCTCTTTCCTTCCTTCTCTTTGTCAATTACGTCCTATTACATCTCTTCTATTACAGTTGTGTTGTATAAGATTCTGAAGTTACCACCGCTTCTGTTAAGACCCAGCTCAAGATTTTGATGTTTTCTAAGAAGTCTTGCCCACTCCTCTGCCTATCGGATAACTTAATGTCTGCCTGTTTGGAACTTTAGATGTTAAGTTTGTTCCCTATTACCAGGATTCATTATCTATCATTTTGAAAATATTCTGGAGTTTCATTTACACATTTTATCTCTCAGAGTAGATTACCATCTTCTCAAGGAAAGGGCTATATAAGGGCCTTTTATTTAGTTAATAAAGTCCCGTGCTCAATTCAGTAATTCAAAGCATTGTGGAGTGCCTGTTTCGTGCAAAACAATGTATCAGGTACTTATAAAGTTAATGAACAGACTAATTGCTTTTGGAAGGAGAAGCTTCTGATCAGATTTAGAAGAAGAGAGCCTCAGAGACCTAAGCACCTAAGCTTCATGACCTTCGCTGACTTTGTAGTCGCTCCCTTTGCCCCTGGATCTAGAAGACTCTATGGTTCTTGGCTTCAGGAAACCCATCCTTGTCACTGGACCATTCTCTGTCCTTTTCTATTTGTCCAAAGCTGAGTCTCTGTTCGTTGTTAAAGCCAGCCTATCCGTTACGAAATGCATCTTTATTCTTTGTTCTAGACTGTTGTTGGGGTCAATCTCTCTATTATGAGTTCTCTCCAAATGTGGTCCAATCCCTTAGTGTGCCTGATAAAATGCAGATTCTTAAGCCCACTCCTGGACCTTCAAAATATCAATCATGCCTGTGATGGGGCCTAGGGATCTGCATCTTCATATATTTACCCCAAGTGATTCTACAACACAGCAATATTTGAGAGCCCTAACTTTAGCAGCTCTGTGACCACCGTGGTGAGTTCTAGCTCGACTCTCACTGTCCCTGCTTTACCTCCTCTTCCTTCACCCAGAGAGCAGACTGCCTCCTCTTTCTGAATGGCTCTCTCTAGTCTGTGAAATTAGCTCTTGCTTAGATGCAAAGCAGATCTGCCAAACAGGGACTGAGCTCGGTGGCCAACCAAACACTTTGTTGACATAGCCACCTCTCCTGCTCATTTCTTTGGCTATGTTCCACTCATTTCAGAACTCAGCTCTCTTCGGGGGTGTGGTCTTCCAGAAGCTTTCATAATTTGGGCTATACTCTAATACTTTTTAAATGAACATTAGTCATGATGTAGGGAACAGTCCCAGCAAGGGAAGAGGAAGTTCTGTGTATGTTCAAAGCCATATACTCACAAAGAAGCCATTTTCAACATATTCAAAATACTGCATATGTGCATTAATATCAGTACTATTTATCATGCATGCTTTATGTGCTAGATACCACGCTACGCTATGGAGCTTTAAAAAAGGATTAAGGAGCAATTCTTACATGTGGTCGGTATCTTCACATTCTGATTGGTGTTTGGCTGCTCGGTTTCCTAGAGAGTTGAGTTAAAAGGAAAGGAACCATTTATTCAGGAAATATCTAATGAGCACCAGGCACTGTGCTGGGTCCTGGGGACACAGGGATAACCAGGACAGACATGGTTGTTGCCCTCTTGGAACTGACAGTATAATTTGGGACACCGGTAAGAAATAGATAAGTGAACTGAAATAATTACATATTGTGAAATGCATACACTATGCAAACAGTGAAATGGTATATTCTAGGGGCTGGAGCAGAGATGAAGAGAAGTGGTTGGGTTCAAGATATATTTTGGAAGCGGCACCATCTAGACTTGCTCCGATGGATTGGAGGTGGGGGAATGAAAGACCGAAAAGTAACAAAGCTGATTCTTAGACTTCTGTCTTGAGAAACTGAGTGGATGGTGGTGCCATTTACTGGTATGAAAAAGACAAGGCATGTAATATTTTGCTGAAAGAGGAACTGGGGAAGAAAAGCTCTAAATTAGATGTTAGAGTTGAGATGTTCCATGAGGAAGGCAGGAGTATACAGTAAGTCACCTACATACGAACCTTCAAGTTGTGAACTTTCAAAGATGTGAACGTGCGTTCGCGTGTCCAATCACGTATGTTAGTTCACGTGTCTGGCGTATATTGTCACGTGTGTGCATCCTCCACAAGTGGTTGTGCTTTTGTGTACTTTACTGTACAATGCTTTATAGAGGGCGATATCTTTATTTCAAGCCCAGGATGTCTGGAAGCAAACGTAAAAGCAGCAGTGATGTAGCTGGTACTGCTACCAGCCCCTGTATGCTAGCTGCTGTACTGTACTAGTGTACTTTTCAAGCTACCATACTGTAAGATTAAAAATGTTTTCTTTATCTTTTGTGTTTGTTTGTTTTTAATGTATTATTTGTGTGAAAAGTATTATAAGCCTATTATAGTGCAGTACTGTATAGCCGACTGTGTTAGTTAGGTACCTAGGCTAACTTTGTTGGACTTACGAACAAATTGGACTTACGAACACGCTCTCAGAATGGAGCTCATTCATATGTTAGGGGACTTACTGTATTTTGATATGCGGGCATGGAATTCAGGAAAGGACCAGGGCTGGAAATATAAAGTTGGGAGCCATCAGTTTAGAGATAGACTAATTTTCCTGGGTAGAGAATGTGGAGACAGAAGATAGAGAGGAAACAGGAAGCTAGGAAGTATTTGAAGAGATGCTCAAACTCACTAATGACAACAGTGAGATCACCCAGAGGGAAAGGTGAACTTTGAAAAGTGGAAAATGCCAAATGCTGATGAAGATGTAGGATCCAGGAGCCCTCATGTACTACTGGCAGGAGTGGAGACCAGATCAGCCATTCTGGATGGCACTCTGGTAGTACGTGGTCAAATTAAACACGTGCTCCCTGACTTATCAATTCAGTTCCTGGGTGTGCAGCTCAAAAGGTCAACGGGAGACACAAGCAAGGATGTTCAGGGCAGCACTGACAATCACAGTGGTGGTGTCTACCTCTGGGGGAGTGGACAGGCAGGATGTGGAATACTATATGCAACAATAAGTAACAGGCCAGATGAATCTAACTTGTGTTGAATAAAAATAAGTGCAAAACAGCATGCCACATATGATGCAATGCCATTTACATAAGTTAAAATATATGCCTACAAGATGACTCTGTATTTTACAAGAACACATACAAACAAAAGGATACACCTTGTGTACATTAGAATGGTTACCCATGAGGCCAAAGGGAAATGAGAGTGGGAGATGGTGATGAACGGGAGTAAATACATCAATGGAACAAGAGAAGGGCCTTGTGCAGGCCAACGATAATGGGCCATGATCTGAGGACTGATAAAACCGGATGCTCCACAGGTTGAAATCAGAAGGAGAGAAAAGATGAGAAAATCAAGTTCCGGACTGAAGAGAACCAGCATTTAGAAGTTAGAAGAGGTGAATACACGAGTTCACCAGGTAGGTGTCACGTCCACCAGGCCCTAAGAATACATGCGTGAAGCAGTCACGTGTTGGTTCCCTGCTGGGGGTCAGGGATTTCTCCCTTCCTGTTTTTATGGAACTCCAACCATCCCCACCCCACCAAGGTTTTTATGTTTTAACTCTGCAGATAAATGATACGTAAGTCAGAATGACCATTTCTGATTCGTCTCAGGAGATACTGTCCTTCAACATTTTAAGAGTAAATGGGGCTACAAAAATATGTTTGTGCCACAGTGTTCTCAGATACGAAATGACGATCATTTGGCCCTCCTAATCTCTTGCCTGGACTATACCAACAGCCTCTTAATTGATTCCCTTGCCTCAGAATTCTCCTCCAATCCACCCTTGATGTTGCCAGAATGAAAGCTCTAAAAATACAGATGTGATCAAGTCATTCCCCTCCGTAAAAGTGTTGTGTCACTCACCAATGTCTTCAAGAAAAATATCCCCTGCCAGGAGCAAGGTGTCATGACATCAGAAGACCAGGGCCTTGGGGGTTAGACAGATCAACTCAACCATTAACTGGCTGTATGACCTCATGCAAGTTAGTGCGCCTCTCTGAATTTACTTTTTATACCTGTAAAATATGGGATAAGGGTTCTTAACTTAGAAGGCAGTGTTTCTCACACTTGTAGAGGGCATTAGAATCCCCTGGAGGGCTTGTTAAAAGAGTGCTGGGACCCACCCCCCGTAGGTCTGGGATGGACTTAAGAATCTGCATTTCTAATAAGTTCCCAGGTGTGCTGATGCCGCCTGTCCCAGGATCACACTTGCTGAACCACTCCCTCTTCCAGGTTATTCTGAGTAGGAGAAATGACGCATGTCAAGAGCCTCTCTGCTCTGCTGTCCGTAAATGGAAGTTGCTCTTATTGCTTTCATGTCCCTCCACTGTGTGGTCTCCACTTCTCCAGTTTCATTGCCCACCACCGGCCTGCACACATCCTGTGTGCCAACCACAGCCAACCACTCACTGTTCCCTGAACCTTCTGTGCAGCTTTTGCCCTTGGGGGCCTTCGCCTGTTCTGGTCTTTCTTACAAGAATGTCCCTGCACCTACTCCCACTCACTTTGGAAGAACCTTCTCTTCTTCAAGGCCCAGCTCAAATGCCCAGGAAGTTTTTGCGAAGCTTCTCCAGTTGGGGTTAAATTGGTCTTTCATCCGTCTGTTCATTTATTATTCATTTTGTAAATATTTATTTATAAAATATTTATTGAGCGTCTACTCTGTGCCAGCCTCTGTGCTAGCTGCTGGGAATGCTCTCAAGGAGCTCAAAGCCTTAGAGGAAAAAGGAGATATTATTCAAATCAACACAAATGATTGTCAAATTACGATAGCGAGAAGCAGTTGGCAGGGGTTGGCAGGAGCATGCTGCTTTGAGCACTTGTAACAGAGGAAGGGTCACAGAGCTTTAGAATGGGTCCTTTCCCATATAAATTGTTGAACTCTTAAAGGTTGGAATGGGGGAACAATCCAAAAATGACTTGGGTTGGCCTGGTGCCCTTTATACCCTGAATGTGTTTTCTGGCCTGTCACGAAGGTGATTTCATTAATTCTCGTAATAGCACGATAAGCAATCTCACAGCTTACACTTACTGAGCACATACTGTGTCCATACGGGTATCCTTGCTAGTATCAGAGGTGTCAAGATAAATAAGACATTTCTCTTGCTCTCAAGTTGCTCCTAATCCAGTGGGAGAGATTGTACTGTACACAGAACTCAACCTCAAGGTGGTGCACCTTTTCTCCTATCACACCACAGTTCAAGCTCCAGGCAGAGAGTGATGGTTCCCCACTTGGGCACTAGTGTTGCCAACAATCAAGACCAGTACTAAGTGGACAGCGGACGAGCAGTCACATCTGTGAGGTGAGTGAGTGCATCACCATCCTCACTGCCCTAGCTCAGGGTTCCATCGTGGTTCACCTAGACTTTTTAACCTGGCCTTCCTGCCTCTAGCGATGCTGCCTTCAATCCATCCCTCATAAAAAAACAAAAACAGGGCTTCCCTGGTGGCGCAGTGGTTGAGAATCTGCCTGCCGGTGCAGGGGACACGGGTTCGAGCCCTGGTCTGGGAGGATCCCACGTGCCGCGGAGCGACTAGGCCCGTGAGCCACAACTGCTGAGCCTGCGCGTCCGGAGCCTGTGCTCCACGGCGGGAGAGGCCACAGCAGTGAGAGGCCCGCGCACCGCAATGAAGAGTGGCCCCGGCTTGCCACAGCTGGAGAAAGCCCTCGCACAGAAACGAAGACCCAACACAGCAAAAATAAACAAATTTTAAAAATTGAAAAAACAAAAACAAAGACAAAACACAACCAGGTAACTCTCCCTATTTGAAACCTTTCAGCTGCTCCCTCAGTGTTCTTGGGAAAAGTCCAGACTCCTCATGTGGGCTATAAGGCCCTTCGTGATTTGGATGTGGTGTATAGCTTCTGCTTCAGCGCTCCCCATGTGTTCCAGTCAGAGTTGTGGCTCCTTGAATGTGCCAGACTCTTTCTCTCCTAGAAACGCCACCCCTCACTCCTGTGTCGATTGGCCACTGCTGGTAAATATAAGCTAAAAACTGAATTTCCCTACTTTGGGATAAACGTGCCAAAGACTTCCTTACATCCTGTCCTACATCCTCAGCTTTCAGTCTTGGGGTGGGAGGATGGACTTGTTTATTAATGACGATGTCATTAACAAGTGAAAGAGAATTTCAGTGTCTTAACAGAACTCCAGTCACTTGTAGCTCCTGATTTACCAACCCTATTCTCAAATTAATTTCAGATGAATATGCGATAGTTTGATGAGTGAACACAACAGTCTCTGCACAAGGTGAGGTAAGTAATAATGACCTGTCTTTAAAGAGAAGCTTCCCTACTTTGGGAATCAATAATGACCGAGAGCATTGTTCCCTGGGGCTCTACTGTGGACAGAGCGGATCTCTGCATTTCAATTTTCTTAACTCACACATGGAAAATAGATCTCTCCTTACTTACAGAGTGCGTCAGGATTCCAAAGGGATCTCCCCCATAAAATCAAGCGCAGTGTAGAAAAAGGCAAACATGAAGGTCACGGCCAAATCCTGTGGCTGCTACTCGATGGAAGGTTCCAGTCTCTTAGGAATGTCTGCATCCTCTTCCTGCCACGTTGACTGTTAACACCTGGCTTTCAGTGCCATAAGAAGAAACTTCATTAAAATATTTGGGCACTTCTGCTTTTAGTAGAACTAGGAAGCTGTGAAGCATGCAAACAGGGCATGAAAATGAAATACGCCCTGAGGATGGTTAGGAAACTTTTTCAGACCCAAGAAAAGTTTCACTTCAGTCTGTGTTTTGGTTTGGGTGGGAATCTGCACAATTTCCTTCACTTAAGCCAACAGATCCATGTCTGTTTTCTGACTGTCCCCTTCTTGTCTAGGATGGCCTATTGGCCTTCTTGGGACAGACTTGGGCCTAACAAAGGCAGGCAGTGGAAACTTCCAGGTGGAGACAGGCCACTGCTGTCCACTGCCTCCATCCTAAAAAGTCAGAGTGTGAAGACTGATTTACAGACTTCTGAGCAACCAGTCTGTGAGCTGAACCAACTCTGAGTGATCAGGACCATATCCTAAAAGGAACCGCAGGCACCAGTCAGTCTTTATCTCACAATATGGTTATTTGTGTGCCTATTTTCCCCACTAGTATGTGAGCCTCTGTAAGGCAAGGATTCTGATCAGCCTTAGGTTTTCCCCTCTTCCGATCTCCCCTTACCACACCCACTCCACTCGCACCCCCTAGCCCCCCACTTCTGGCACAGTGCCTTACAGGTCTTCAGGAAATTTATTGAATCAAAATAGCTCATATTCATGTTAGTATGCTCCGCCCGTACCACAGACGCACTCGCATTTGCTTATAGAGTAGAAAGCTGTCTGGGACCTCATTCTTCCTGTGGGTTAATAGTGAAGTTCCAGGAAGACTTTTCAGAGCACAGGCCCTGAGTCCAACACAGTAGGGAAGCTTCCAAATAGCAAAATGATGGCTTTTTCCTTTAAAATTTTCTTTTCATTCAATTAGTTAAAAAATCGAGTTACTATTTTTCTTACTTTCTTGTAAAGATGAGAAATATGACAGCCATGTTGTCCATTTATAAATATATTGCCAATGAAATATTGTGATGCTTAATTTTTCTATTCTTTTGTCATATCTGAATCCTATATATAAAGTCAATTTTCTAGACAAAAGAAATGGCCCCTGCTATTCCTCTGTGCCTGCTAGTCTGGCAAGTGACACATGAGTTCCTGGATACATCCAGGCGAGACCGGGACGCATAGAATGTTCCAGGGTTGTAAATGATGTTGGGAAATCATTCCGCCACGGCAAAAGAAGCCCTGGACACTGCATTCTGATAGGCTGCTGGAAGCTGAAATGTACACAGCATTCCACTGTCTTCTCTGTTTCTAAGAAAGGAGTTATAATTATGAAATGGCGAACCATAATATTTGGATGCTTAGATAACTGCATCTTTGATGAGAATCCATTTTGTCTGCCCGTGGGCTGGGAGCCTGGTTAGATGAAAAGGTTCTAGTGATTCTCATTTAATAACCATTTTGGAAGTTTGAGCTTGGCATGTCCCTGGAAAGACCTTGTGAGTAATTTTCATCTTACCTATGTATCGTTGCTCTGGTTAGCAAAGGCTAACAGTAAAAACTAACACAGAAATAGATTTCTACATCAGAATGTTGAGAAAGCGTCAGCTCAAGTCTGTGCTGATGGTTCCTATTCCAACTGGGTCCCTTTCGAATGAAAGTCATTTGCTGTATTTCAGCCTTCCAGTTCCTCTGGCCAAAAATTTTGGAGTGATCCTTGAATCCATTCACACAATCCAAATCCAAAGCCTCAAGGGATCCTATTGGCATTACCCGCAAAACGTGTCCAGAATCTAACCATTTCTAACCACCTGTACTGCTACTACTCTAAACTACAATCAGCTCTCACCTGGATTACTCAATAGCCCCTTTCTTGGATATGTGGGTTTATACTTTTCATCAAAATTGGAAATTTTTTGATGATTAGTTCATCAAAATTTCTTCTGCCCTCTCTCTCTTCTCCTTTGGGGACTCCAATTACACAGATACTAGGCAGCTTAAAGTTGTCTCACAGCTCATCAATGCTCTGCTTACTTTGGGGGTGCTTCCTTCTTCTCTCTGTTTCATCTTGGATGATTCTTATTTCTATGTCTAACGTTAGTCTTTTCTCATTCAATGTCTAATCTGCTGTTAATCCTAATCCAAGGTATATTTCACTTCAGACATCATTATTTTCATCTCTAGAAGTTCAATTTAGATCTTTTTTAAATGTTCCATGTCTCTGTTTAACATGTTCAGTCTTTCCTCTGGCTTCTTGAGCATATGGGGTACAGTTTTAATGTCCTGATCTACTAATTCTGTCATCTGTGTTACTTCTGGGTCAGTGTCAATTGGTTGACTTTCCTCCTCATTATCGGTAGTATTTTTCTCCTTCTTTGCATGTCTGATCATTTTTAATGGGATGTCAGACTTCATAATTTTTTTACGTTGTAAGGTGCTGTATATTTTTGTTTTCCTATAGATATTCTTGAGCTTTGTACTGACCGCATTCCAGCTTTTGGTGGCGGGAACTAAATTTGTAGGCTTCTCCATGGTACCCTTAACCTTTTCCACTAGATAACTAGTATTACTGTGGAGTTTGGTGCTTTGACAGAGATGACTATCCACAAATTATCTCGTCAAGTTCTCCTTTGAACTAAAATTCTGACTTAGAGTGCTCCCTTATTACTTTTCACATCTTGTGGGGATCTTATACTGGTGTTGGCACTGCTCTGTTCATCTCCTTTCCACCTTTGCCTCTTCCCTATGCGTTTATCCCCTCATGGTCCATGCAACTGTTTGTAGTCCTGGCCTGTGAGTGTTAATGAACAGGACTAAAGGGCCTGTCCAGATTCAAACTCTGTGACGCTATGCATGTGGGCATTCAGTAGTCCCTGAATGGCCCAAGAACATCAGGAGTATCCTTTTTAGTTGCAACATTTAAGGTATCACTGAAAAAAAAAAGAAAAAAATCCTAGACATGGATATGTTAATACAAAGAACATGATTATAAGCAGGATTTTCCAAATTTCTAAAGAAAATCTACTCTACCTGTTTCTGATGCATCTATCATAGTCAGTACTTTAGTAAGGTTTGTACCTTAAATATACGTCATTTTCAAGCAGATGCAGATCATGTTTGTTAGGGGAGGAATGAATGATGACAAATGGAATGGAACCATCGCATTTCCGAATCCAGGCTATTGAAATCTGCTCTAACATGTAAAAACAATAGATGTCACAAATGTATTCCCTCTTGAAAGGCTTTTGTTGTATAATTTCTGTGTGGGGAAAAAAAGATGGGTAGATGACAGTTAATACTTTTTGTTAATGGAAACAGCATCTAATGTCTGCCTGAGGAAGAATTGTCTATGAAGATTATATTTCTGAATAAAAACAGGATTTCCTTTGTGGTTTAATTCGATGAGCAATTATGGTAAAACATTATTAATTCAGATATACTCATTTTCAAAATGTGGTCTTTTGGATACAGTGGACTGAAGCTTATTTTTGCCTAGCAAATTTCTTCTTCATGATTTTTTAGATAATTCTTGTCACTGCCATTTGTTTGGTCATTATCCATAACTTTATCTTATTAGGCCTCCTTTCCTATTAATCCTGTTCTGTTTGTCAGCATTCTAGCTACCTAACCTTCCACACAGTTCATCTGTGGCTCGTGTTCTCATCTTGACTCAAAGCAAAGACCCCATGAGCCACCTTGATAATGATCCTTTAGAGGTGTAGAGTACTTTCCACTTTACAAAGACTTTACATTTTTATTTCATTTGATCTTCACAGGAGGTTCTTTTCCTCCCCATTTTATAGAGGTCAACATTGAAGTTCAGTGTGGCAGTCATTAGTACCGTTCACCAAATGTTTCCCCTTCTCCCCCTCACGATGGCACTTCCTGGCTTCTTTATGGTTGTGTGAAGCTAGAGGACTGGTACTCACCAATAAGTAGTTAGTGGAAGTGGCACACACCACTTCTGGGCTGAGCACTTAGTTGTCAACGTCATACCCTCTAGAACTCTCTTTTCCCTTTGCCACAGTGACTGGCAGTGTTTGCAACAGTGGCTCCTAATAATAGCATGAGCTATTGGGATTTGGAGGTTATAAGTTATTGTAGGCATCTTGACTGCGACACTCAGTAATAAATATAAACTGGACCATAATAGAAGTCTCCTTACCCATCCCACTTTCCACCACACTGGTGTTTCCAGAAGACAAAAGTGTCTTCTAGTTAACAGAGTTAAACAGTGTTCTGCTTAACTTGGTTTGTCCAATTCTCTAAATATAAAGATGCACTGTGAATTTCTAAGAGGTGAATAGTATACAAAACTTTCCAAAATTACTTGACCAGAAAAACCTATCTTTTCTTGCATAAAAACTTGCAGGATTAGCTTCTGCAGAACATACTTTGGGATGCATTGCCCTACACGCCCTATGCTAGTCTTCATGTACCTTGCTTCATCTTGCTGGGGTTAAGGGCTTTGGTTAGAGATGTGGTTAGGGAAGTTAGGTGGAGGTCTAGAGGGAGGATAGGGTTAGACTGAAGATCACTTGCCAGCAAGATCACCTCAGGCTGGGGAGGGTGGTGGCCAGGTGGCATATCGAAAGGAGCAAGACCAAGACAAGCTGTCGGTAAAAGCACAGTGTGAACATGAAGAGGGAGAGGAGGGCAGCAGCCTAGAGAATGGTACAGGTGATGACCAGTCAAATGATCCTCCAAAAGACTCTGTTGGTGGAAGAATCTATGGATGAGGCAGTGAGCGTGGGAAAGGCAGGGTCAGAGGTGTAGCCTTACAAATAGCTGCTCTAACAATTAGGAAAGCCCCTATTTGGAGAACTCACTCAGTGCTCGGTACTTTGCTTAGCACTTTATACATTTCATCACTTAATCCTAAAGGCACTATTAGTAGCTTCACTTCACAGAGCGGGAACTTAGCCAGTGTCACCCAAACAGTAAGAGAGCACATCAGGATTTGCATCCATATCGGTCTAATTTCAACACCAGGTTTTTGGTCCCTATGCTCTACTGCCCTCCCCCCTCCCACAGTTCATAAAATCCAGTTCCTACCAAAGATACTTCCTGCTTCTTTGGCTTTTCTCTTTACTAGCCGAATTAGTGGAATCTGTGTGGATTAGCAATGCAGAATCTGGAGCACTAGACCTGTGGGTTATAGAGGACTTTCATGTTTTCGTAACCAAGAATTCTACTTTTCTTCTCAAAAGTCAGTCTTACAGATAGATAGATAGTCAGCAAACAAAATACTTGCAAAATACCTCTTATGAATAGAATCACTTTCTAATTTAAGGCAACATCATTTTGATGTCAAAAAGAAACTACAGTGTGGTTTATGACAGAAGCAGAAACTGGTGACAAACTGACCTCTCTTCTGCGGATGGCTTTGGTCATTTGTGACTGGAGAAAGAAGTTTTAAATTGCTAGGCCTCTAAAAGAAGGTGACTTCTTCTAATTCAAAAACTCTCTTTCACTGCTAAAGATTGGATTTGGATCATTTAGTTCCCCCTCTACATTTAGTTTCTGTGATTAGGTCCACAGAGATCAGGAGACATGAGTCATAAACTTTGAAACTTAAAAGCCCTCTGATTCATCTAGAATTTGTTGAACAGATGAGTCAGTGTATTGATTAACTTGAGTGGCTATTGAACTTTTCCCTTTCATTACTCGTCATCCAGACGCAGAATTGGTGGTGAGATACTATTTTGTACTTTTGGATCCTCAGACTTTGTTTGCTGTGGTTTGGTTAGCTTTTTAAAATTTCTTGGTTGGCTCTTCAGCGCCGAAAATCAAGCTGTAAACAAAGGCATTGATTGACTCAGTGAGTTGAATCACTTGGTGTTTAATTATGAACTACTTGGAGATTGTTAAAAATTCATGCAGTCTTGTATTTGTGGTGGTACAGGTTTAAAAGTCATTAAGAAACAGCATGACTAGCTTAGATAATTAATATTTGGCTTGAAAAATAAAAACATTGCAATTATGAGCAGCATGACCCATGGTCAATTATCTGTCACATTTTTGCAAGTGAACTCCACAATTCAAATGGAGTTATGATGAAATTAGTCATTCATTCATTCATTCATTCGACAAGCATTTACTATTAATTACTAGGTGTTAGGAACTGTGCCAGAAACTGTCAAGGACACAGAGATGAACAAAATCCTTTGTTGTCCTCAAAGAGCTTATTATCTAGCAGGAGACTTAATACCTCTCACACAACACACCCTTTAATACAAGATACATATGGAAAATGACTAATAACAGTAAAGCACCCAGGTAATTCAGAGATATCTTACTTTTGGGGGGAGGGGGAGAAATAGGAGAACCTTCATAGAATATCTTGGATTCTGAGATGCAATAATAGAGAAGGCATGACCAGAAAGCAAAAAGTTGTGAAAGATAAGGAAAATTCAGGGACTGAAACGAAGATATTTTAACAACTATAAACGCCTAGTGTAGGGCAGTGCCTTTCAAACTCTATCATTTGTAAGAATCATCTAAAGATCTGGTTTTTAACTTTTTTATGTTTTAACAGTTTATGCAGATTCTTTTTTGGTAGGTCCAGAGTGCAGCATATGAACCTGCATTTCTAACCAGCTCCCAAGTGATATGCATGGACCACATTTTGAGTAGCAGGGTCCTAGGGCACTGCACCAGGAGTCAGAGACCAGGGTGCCCTAATGGTCAATGGTATGAGATAGACAATAGGGGCTATCGGATTGTATAAAAAGGTGAAGTTAATGAACTCTGAAGTGGTTAAGGAATGTTTCCGAGAAGTAGAGCTAGAACGAGGGTGTGAAAGAGTAGAGGACTCAGTCAAACATGTTTGAGGAGGCAGAGATTCTAGGTCGGTAAAATATGGTGAACAAGCGTACAGAGGAAGGAATGCATAATACGTATCCAGGCAACAACAAGCAGACCAGTCTGGCTGCGGTGGAGACATAGTGGAGGGGATTAGTGGGTTATAATGCTAAAGGCATAAGGTTAGACCAGATCATGGACGGTCTTGATAGTCAGACTGAGATGCTTGGATATCAGCTTGCATGCCGGCTTGGCATGACGAGAGTACTCATCGAAAAGTCAAAAAAACCGCACAAAAGTACCATCTGATTACTAAGCCATGTACCCACAGTGCTGGGCCTGCCTGAAGGGGGCGCTTTTTCTATCCTGTAAGAGCTGCCAGTGTGCACCTGGCAAGGAAGGCTAGTCAAGTGATGCTGGTTGGTTTGGGTATATTTGCTAATGCTTAGTACTACTGCATACCAGGAGGAAACATTAAGAGTCAGCTAGACTTAAACAACTGAAGATTAGGAGGAAGGTCAGGTGGAAGATTAAGATTTGGAAGGCAATCATTTCAGCCTTGTAGGATGATGAAATTGCCCAAGAAGGAAGTTGAGAACAGGAGTTCTTAATATTCTCTGCAGGATCATGGACTCTTTTGAAATCTGATGAAAGTTATGGACCCTTTCGCCCCCTGTGAATGCACAGGTGCACATGCAAACACAATCTGGCATAAACGCACCAAGGTTTCCTGGGACTCTCTGAAGCTTGTCCATTTATTTCTAAGTTTGGAAACTCTTGCTCCTAAAGAGGAAAAGAAGAGAGGTGGAAGTACAAAGCCTTGGAAGAGGAAGCAGTAAAGAAAAACAAGGAGCCCTCAAAGAGTAAGAGGAGAATCTAACTACTTCAGTATCGGATTGCCGGAGCCAAGAGAAAAGAAGAGTTTCTAGAAGGCAATGGGGTATGTCAACATTATCATGGGCAGTAAGGAACAGCACATTGGATTAGGTCAGGTCAAGGTTGATGGGCAAAAGAAATTTAGTAACATGTTGAGAACATAAAACCCTACTAAGAGAGTTAAGGAGTAAGTAATGAGGGAGTGGAGTTGGAAAGAAGGATTTAAAAAGAGAGAGATAAAGATACTGGAAAAGGTGGATAAGGCAGAGAAGAATTCTAGGATGAATGGGAAGAAAGTTAAGAAGCTCATGTCAGTCACAACTAGAGTGTGAAGTTGTCAACTGAGGAGGGTGTGTAGAATTGGCAGCTTGAGAAAATGTTGGAATTGGCTGTTGTGAACCCGGGGAGTCCACAGAGATGGAATGAAGATTTGCAGTCAACATTTGATTTAATACTAATGATGAAAGGTCTGGTGCATTTGAGTTTGCGATATTTCTCCGTGTCAGGTGCTCCCCAAGGGACTGACCACATATACCTGACATGGGCAATTGCAGGGCTAAATTCCTGGGACAAAATTCTGGACATACCTGCTCCAAGCTATAATCTTGTCATGTTACTGTGAGCCTGTTTTCTGTAAACAACTTTCCAAGAGTGGTTATTTCACCCATCTAGCCAAATTCTCCCCATGGAGAGGCAGTGTTATCTGTATAACTGACCCATCGGAGAGGGGTCAGTGAAATAAATTAAATACTGTACCTATTGTATCTAATTGACTAAATTGAAACGACTGTATACACATGCATATGGGGTACACTTTCGTATGCAAATGTGAATGTAAATCATGAGAATCAGATAGCCCATCAGCAGGAATTTGGAATGTATAATGGTTACTGGCATACTACCCAGTGTAGTGATAACAGTCCAATTTGGAGAAGACTGAATACAGGCAGATTTCGGTTTCCTCTGCTTCCTGGCTAAGGGTCTGAAAGTCCTGAGGGGGAAGTTATGTGGATCAGGGTGGGTAGAGGCCGATCCCGGCTAACATGGGGAGGCACACACACACATTTTGCAAACAGAATAGAAGTTGTTTGTGCCTGCCGAAACTGGGACTGGCTTTGTAAGATTGATTGAATTGTAGCAGTGAATCCAGCTTTAGCAATTAAGGCTTCTACCCCCGGTAAAACCGAAATTTAATTTTAATTCATAAATAGTTAGATTTTTGAGCCTCCACGCGAATTTTGTCGACATTTGTCCACATTACGAAAACACAACGCCAGGTGACGCATTTTGGCACTGCATTTAATCTCCATTTGGGAGACAGAGAGTCGTAATGGGGAGTTGGCAGAGGTGTATATCTGCATTTCACTGTGAGAAGATGGCTGGACCCTCCAAGATGGCAATATTTTACCATCATCAATTCATCCAGGACCTGAGACCATGCTACTCAGCCACCTCTGGCATTCTAACAAAATAACCAAAACAAGAGAGCTGGAAAATTGGGGGCCGCAGCGTATTGACCACTCAGCTGTTATGTGTAACATAAACACAACACTGTCTCCATCAAAAAACATTTGCTAAAAACCCGAATTGCCATTCTGGGGTGATTCTAGGAAGACAAGGGCATAAAACCCAAACTTTTCAAGAGGAGGACATGGGCCCTGAACCCTTGGAGATCACACATGCCCCAGGGCCAGTGGAGCACACTGACAGAGGGCACAGGAAATGTGCTTGGCCACGTGTGATCGTCCACTCAAGCATGTGGCATGTAGGATTTCCTCATTTGACATCTTCTCTCCTTTTTGGTTTCTCACAATCAGTTAATGACTACTTTTGAGGGCCTGCTGTGTGCTGGGTGCCATGTTTGCATCTGTGCCAATCTCCCCAACTGACTGGACTCAGATAAGACAACACAGTGGCCTTTGTTATAACCTGCCCTCTTTTCTTGAGAATTTTCTAAGTTTCTGATAAAATGATAAGGAGGGGTGATGGGGCATGAGCTCAATGTTTTCTTTAATTGAAAGAAATATATCAGGCAAACAGAATCTTGTCATTAAAATACTGAATATTAATGTTAAGACATTTCGTGTAGAATTGAGTTAGTTTCGTGTGGGGTGAGGTTCTGTTCTGAGGATAAACTCCACGATAGAGCATTTGAAAGAGGAGATGGGAACTGACATTTAATGAGCTCTGTATCCGTGCTTGAAGAGGATGGCAGAGTACTCATTGTGAAGTATTATCTACCTACCCCATCCCCAAGGCATACGTATATACATATATTATACTGCGCTCATATCCCGTTCTCTTCATTGCCACAGTGAAAGGATGCTACCCCAGAAATGAAAAGGAAATGAGAGCCAAATTCTTAGCTTCAGAATTTCCAAATCAGTTCCCCATCACCCACTCCCTGGATACATATTCTCTGAGAGGTGGAGCATGACTGTTGGAAACAGGCCGCATGAGTTCGAATCCCACCTCCACCACATACTAGCTGTGTGAGGTAGGGCAAGGCCCTTAACCTCTCTGTGCCTCCATTTCCCTGTCGGCAAAATGGTGATAGCAGTAGTATCTACCTCACTGGGTTCTTTTGAGGATTCAGCTTATAAAGTATTTAAAACAGTACTTGGCGTATAGTAATAGCCATCATTGTATAAATGCTGGTTGTTCTTAGGTGGGGGGAAAGGAGAGGGGGTGACGGGAAGCAAGAGGGTCTATCCCTGAGATGTAGACCCCGATCCCCAGCTCTGAGGTTGCGGATGCAGAGAGGATAGGATTCTGGGAACTGAGGGCAGGTTCTGGGATTCCAAGAAGAGATGTGACTTGTGCTGCACTTTGCAGATGGTGCACTGGGCAACAGCAAGCCTCAGGGTGATTTCCCTCCAAGCCCAGCATGGCTCAGGAGAAAAAGATTAGAAACCCCTGGGCGTGGGGGGGGGGGGGTCCCTAGGCTGAAGACATGGAGGCAGCCTCACAGTCTCCCTCAGCTAAAGAATGGCACGACAAAGCAGTTGAGGCGGAGTTCGGAGCTGAGGAAGAGCCAGGGTGGGGAGAGGGCCCACAGTGGGGCATGAGGGCTGGAGCAGTGGCAGCTTGTGTGGGTGCCAGCAGGGGAGGACGGTGCCTGCTGACGACTGGATGCATTTCGCCCTGGAACCCCAGCACTGAGGAGAGAGGAGCCCCTGAACTGAGACAACGTGTCTGCCACAGAGCAAAATGAGGTTCGGAAAAATGAATTAATTTGATTTATAGGAAAAGAAGTCATGAATCTTGCATACCTGTGTTTAAGGTCTGAGATTCACACCTGAGACACATGTTTAGTTCTTTTAATAATCACAACCATGCTAGGCACTAGTTATTATTATCCTCACTTCATAGATGAGGAATGTGAAGCTGAGGAAGGTGTAGTCATTTACCCAAGGTCACGAGGCTAGCAAGTGACGGAGCTAGAATTCCAGCCAGGTCTCTGCGTCTGAAGGCCTAGGGGGACTGTGCAAGTCCAGATCTCAATGAAGTAGGACTAAGTTGGTCTCCACCAAATGATGGGCCTCCTTCTCCGCCCAGGAGCAGATCCACTTTATGTGTCAGAATGAACCTCCCAGCCAGGGAAGTCACCTCAGCCCTGCTTGCCTTTCAAAGCTCACCTGGCAGGTTTCCCAGAACAAAACAAGGCAGGGTCATTTCACTGCTGGGAAAGGAGCTAGATAACACTCATTCCAGCTATTTTCACATGGCGTTATTTCTTACTTTATGGAATAAATATGTCAGGCATCAGACCCTCAGTGACAAGAAATCTCCAAGAACATCTTGGATACAGTTTTTGAAAAAAGGCTTAATCCAAAGATCGGTGTGTCACTGGAACAAAGATACCTTAAACCCTTAAGCCTGGAATTGTTTTGGCCGCTGAGCTCTGTGGCGCCTTCTGATTCAAACGGACAGTTCCTCTAATTGTTTTATACCTCTGTAGGCGATTTTACCATGCCTCTGTCTTACCTGTAATGTTGTGCCTTCTTGGATATGGCTTCTGATAATTTACATATTGAAGTACATATGAATCATAGCTCAAAACCTTGATTAAAAGACTGAAAACTGGACAGGAGACATTTCAAGCTAACACAATGATCTGGTAACAAAGGAAATCCCAGTCCCCGCATCCACCCTGATAATTCAAGACCATGCTGGAACAGAACCCAAGAGATGCAGTGCATCTGCCAGTGCAAGCATTGGAAGGCATGACTGCAGTGGGTTTTGGTTGTCTGTCATTGAAAAGGCCCCTGGTAGACAGTCATTACCTGAGTCGAGTTTACCTTATTCTCATCAAGCTTTACGCAGCTGTCTAAGCTACAGAATTTAAACACTTTGTAGAAGCACACATAATACATGATGTGCTTTTATTTGTAAAAATCTCCCCTACTTATGCAAAGAATATTGAATCTTATTTCCCTTCTATGTTTGGAACTCTGGCTGAGCTTATTTAAATCTTCACTGACTTACCTTTAAGCAGAATCTCATTTGAATGCTTTCATTGCCTAACGTTAATAGTACAGGTTTTTTTCGGGGTGGGGGTGGGGAGAGGGGGGAGAAGGAAGGATTTATTAGTTGCAACAAGTAAGGAGGACACCAAGGATCTTTCCCAAAGCAGTGTCTCCCGCCTAATAGTACAATTTTTCTTTATGTTTTTAGTTTCACTTTGCTTCTCAGTAGGATATGTCATTTTTAGGTGTAAATGATTATATGCAAAATAATGCAATGAGGGATTTAGATACACAGAGAAATATTTTGTGCTTTCTGTAGATGGTAAGACTCTCCCCACAGATATGAAGGCACAAGAGTGACCAGGCGTAACTCTTGCCTTCTGCATATAGTATTGGGTTGGCCAAAAAGTTCGTTCAGGTATTCCATAACATTTTATGGAATATAAAATAGAGTCAGCTCCTGGCAATCCACATAGACCTTATCCCTTGTGCGAATTGTTTGCATTAATTTTGTTAAATAGATCTTTATTGGAGTATAATTGCTTCACAATACTGTGTTAGTTTCTGTTGTACACCAAAGTGAATCAGCCATATGCATACATATATCCCCATATCCCCTCCCCCTTGCGTCTCCCTCCCACCCTCCCTATCCCACCCCTCTAGGGGGTCACAAAGCACCGAGCTGATCTCCCTGTGCTATGCGGCTGCTTCCCACTAGCTATCTATTTTACATTTGGTAGTGTATATATGTCCATGCCACTCTCTCACTTGGTCCCAGCTTACCCTTCCCCCTCCCCATATCCTCAAGTCCATTCTCTACGTCTGCATCTTTATTCCTGTCCTGCCCCTAGGTTCTTCAGAACCTTTTTTTTTTTTTCAGATTCAATATATGTGCGTTAGCATATGGTATTTGTTTTTCTCTTTATGACTTACTTCACTCTGTACCACAGACTCTAGGTCCATCTACCTCACTACAAATAACTCAATTTCGTTTCTCTTTATGGCTCAGTAATAGTCCATTGTATACATGTGACACATCTTCTTTATTCATTCATCTGTCGATAGACTCTTGGCCATCTGTATGTCTTCCTTGGTGAAATGTCTATTTAGGTCTTCCGTCCATTTTTTAATTAGATTATTTTTTTCATACTGAGCTCCATAAGCTGTTTGTATATTTTGGAGATTAATCCTTTGTCTGTTGTTTCATTTGCAAATA
>NC_041234.1:116603769-116604994 GCF_002837175.3 Physeter macrocephalus
TCTTTTACATGTAACTGTCCAGTTTTCCCAGCACCACTTATTGAAGAGGCTGTCTTTTCTCCATCGTATGTTCTTGCCTCCTTTGTTGTAAATTAGGTGACTATATGTGCATGGGTTTATCTCTGGGCATTCTATCCTGTACCATTGATCTATATTTCTGTTTTTGTGCCAGTACCACACTGTCTTGATTACTGTAGCTTTGTGGTATAGTTTGAAGTTGGGGAGCCTGATTCCTCCAACTCTGTTTTTCTTTCTCAAGATTGCTTTGGCTATTTGGGGTCTTTTGTGTTTCCATACGAATTGTAGAATTTTTTGTTCCAATTCTGTGAAGAATGCCATTAGTGGTTTGATAGGGATTGCATTGCATCTGTAGATTGCTTTGGGTAGCATAGTCATTTTCACAATATTGATTCTTCCAATCCAAGAACATGGTATATTTCTCCATCTGTTTGTCATCTTTGATTTAAGTTGATTTGTCCAATCCAAGAACAGGGTATATCTCTCCATCTGTTTGTATCATTTTTAAGTTCTGTCATCAGTGTCTTATAGTTTCCTGCATACAGGTCTTTTGTGTCCTTAGGTAGGTTTATTCCTAGGTATTTTATTCTTTTCTTTGCAATGGTAAATGGGAGTGTTTCCTTAATTTCTCTTTCTGATTTTTCAGTGTTGGTGTATAGGAATGCCAGAGATTTCTGTGCATTAACTTTGTATCCTGCAACCTTACCAAATTCATTGATTAGTTCTAGTAGTTTTCTGTTGGCATCGTTAGGATTTTCTATGTATAGTATCATGTCATCTGCAAACAGTGACAGTTTTACTTCTTTTCCAACTTGGATTCCTTTTATTTCTTTTTCTTCTCTGATGGCCATGGCTAGGCCTTCCAAACTATGTTGAATAAGAGTGGTGAGAGTGGACATCCTTGTCTTGTTCTTGATCTTAGTGGAAATGCTTTCATTTGTCTGTTTGTTTGTGGTTGTCCATTTTATTGGCATAAAATTGTTTGAAGTAGTCTCTTATAATCCTTTGTATTTCTGTGGTGTCAGTTGTGATTTCTCCTTTTCATTTCTAATTTTATTGATTTGCATCCTCTCCTTTTCTTCATGAATCTGGCTAAAGGTTTACCAATTTTGTTCATCTTCTCAAAGAACCAGCTGTTTGTTTTATTGATCTTTGCTATTGTTTTCTTCATTTCTATTTCATTTATTTCTGCTCTGATATTTATGAT
>NC_041234.1:116606099-116626867 GCF_002837175.3 Physeter macrocephalus
GATCTGTCCATTGGTGTAAGTGGGGTGTTAAAGTCCCCTACTATGATTGTGTTACTGTCGATTTCTCCTTTCATGGTTGTTAGCATTTGCCTTATGTATTGAGGTGCTCCTGTGTTGGGAGCATAAACATTTATAACTGTTATATCTTCTTGGATTGATCCCTTGCTCATTATGTAGTGTCCCTCCTTATCCCTTTTAACGGTCTTTATTTTAATGTCTATTTTATCTGATACAAGTTTTGCTACTCCAGCTTTCTTTTGATTTCCATTTGCGTGGAATATCTTTTTCCATCCCTTCACTTTCAGTCTGTATGTGTCCCTAGGTCTGAAGTGGGTCTCCTGTAGACAGCATATATATGGGTCTTGTTTTTGTATCCATTCAGCCAGTCTGTGCCTTTTGGTTGGGGCATTTAATCCATTTGCATTCAAGGTTATTACCGATATGTATGTTCCTATTACCATTTTCTTAATTGTTTTGGGTTTGTTTTTTTGGTTCTTTTTCTTCTCTTGTGTTTCCTGCCTAGAGAAGTTTCTTTAGCATTTGTTGTAAAGCTGGTTTGGTGCTGCTGAATTCTCTTAGCTTTTGCTTGTCTGAAAAGCTTTTGATTTCTCCATCAAATCTGAATAAGATCCTCTCTGGGTAGACTAATCTTGGTTGTAGGTTTTTCTCTTTCATCACTTTAAGTATATCCAACCACTCCCTTCTGGCCTGCAGAGTTTCTGCTGAAAAATCAGCTGATAACCTTATGGGGATTCCTTTGTATGTTATTTTTTGTTTTTCTCTTCCTGCTTTTAATATTTTTTCTTTGAATTTAATTTTTGTTAGTTTGATTTATATGTGTCTTAGTGTGATCTTCGCTAGGGTTTATCCTGTATGGGACTCTCTGTGCTTCCTGGACTTGGGTGTCTATTTCCTTTCCCATGTTAGGGAAGTTTTCAACTATAATCTCTTCAAATATTTTTTAGACCCTTTCTTTTTCTCTTCTTCTTCTGGGACCCCTATAATTCGAATGTTGGTTCTTTTAGTGTTGTCCCAGAGGTCTCTGAGATTGTCTTCAATTCTTTTCATTCTTTTTTCTTTATTCTGCTTCTTGGCAGTTATGCCCACCATTTTGTCTTCCAGCTCACTTACTCATTCTTCTGCCTCAGTTAGCCTGTTATTGATTCCTTCTAGTGAATTTTTCATTTCAGTTATTGTGTTGTTCATCTCTGTTTGTTTGTTCTTTAGTTCTTCTAGATCTTTGTTAAACATTTCTTGTATTTTCTCAGTCCATGCCTCCATTCTGTTTCCGAGATTCTGGATCATCTTTACTATCATTAATCTGAATTCTTTTTCAGGAGGATTGCCTATTTCCTCTTCAGTTATTTGGTCTTATAGGTTTTTACCTTGCTCCTTCATCTGTGACATATTTTTTTGCCGTCTCTCTCTCTTTACTGGAGTTTGTAGGCTGTTGGGTAGAGCTGGGTCTTGGTGCTGAGATGAGGACCTCTGTGAGACCTCACTCCAATGAATATTCCCTGGGGTCTGAGGTTCTCTGTTAGTCCAGTGGTTCGGACTCAGAGCTCCCACCACAGGAGCTTTGGCCCAACCCCCAGCTCATGAACCAAGATCCTGCAAGCCACATGGGGTGACAAAGAAAAAAAAAAAGGGAGAGAACAATAACAAAGTAAAAAATAAAATTAGACTAGGAAAATAATAGATATGTTAGAAAGAATATAAAAATAAGAATATAAATGAATCAACAACCGGAAGACACAACAGTACCAGAGTAGTAAAAAAGAGGAGGAGGGGAAAAAAAAAAAGAAAAAGAAAAAGAAAGCGGGGAGTGAAGGCCTTGGCTGTGGAGGGCAGGGCCTAAGCAAGGGCAGGGTTTGGGCAGTGGGCGGGGCCTATGCTCAGGACCCACAGGTCTGGAAAAGGCCCTGGGGGCTGTGGGGGGTGGGGCTTAGGCTCAAGGAACAGAAGGGGCCCAGGTGTGCCCCCCACTCCTGGTCTTAGAGGGCAGGGGACCTCACCTGGGAGCCCAGCAGGCTTCCTGGGCCCAAGTGGGCAGGGCAGTCACCCTCCGCTCCTCTCCCACGCCTCCCAGAGGGCCCCACCCCCCTGCCTCTCCTGATCTCCTGGCCTCCCCCCTATGCCCCCAGGACCAATGTGGCCAGGGGGAGGGGTGGGCATTGGAGGGCAGGGGACTGGTGTGGGAGCTCAGCAGGCTCCGAGCCCGAGTGGGCCAGGCGATCGCCATCTGTTCCTCCCCTGCTTTCACAGAGGGTTCCCTCCCACCTGCCTCTCCTGATCTCCCTGGCCTCAGGGGCGCTGATCCTGTCTGGCCTCCACTTCTCCTCCTCCCTCAGTCCCCACACATCCTACCGGTTCACTTCTGGGTTCCTCCCATCTCCTTGGGTGTCAGGGCCCCCCACCAGTGGCTGGCAGGTGCCCTAGTTGTGGGACAATGCTAACTCGGCATCCTCCCACACCGCCATCTTGACTCTGCCCCACCTCCCCGCATTAATTTTTTAATGCCTATATCAGCTTCCCACAACCCCATTCACTCTTCTCCCAGACCATCTCTCCCCATTGACTGGAATTATTTACAGTCTCATTTAGTGGGGATACCTACTGAAGTTAAAAAAGTAAAGCGGAATTAGGAAAGTAGGATAAATTAAAAGACAAAATGTTCTAAGCTAAGATAGTACACTTCCAAAGCCAAATAGAAATGACTCTGGGCTCTTCAGACATCTTGAGTTATCTGTACTATCATTCCTTTCCGCTTTATGGGTTATCAAGCATTGGCTGGAATTGCCATTTGGTGTTGAATCATGCACACACGAGCAGACTTAAGCCAAGCAGCATGTACATCTTCCATATGGAGCTGTTAGAAAAATTACCTAACTGATGTCGAAACAGTGAAAATAAGAGGCCAGTCTTGCTGGAATGGTAGAAATAATATAAAGTTAACAGACCAGAGGATAGAAAAGTTAACCTCCATTTCCTTATTTTTCCTATGTTACTCATTTTTGTCCTATTTTTGAAATAAAAATGCTTGTTGGATATAGAGATTTGGGTGAAGTTCATTAAAAGTTGCATTCTAGTTCCTCAGCCGCAAAAAAAAGAATGAAGTATTGCCATTTGCAGCAACATGGATGGACGTAGAGAATATTATGCTTAATGAAATAAGTAAAAATAAAGTCAGAAAAAAAGAAATAAATCAGACAGAGAAAGACAGATAGTTTATGATATCACTTGCATGTGGAATCTAAAAAATAATACAAATGAATCCATACACAAAACAGAAACAGACTCACAGACATAGAAAACAAAGTAGTGGTTACCAAAGGGGACAGGGAGGTGGGGGAAGGACAAATTAGGAGTATGGGATTAACAGATACAAACTACTACACATAAAATGGATAAGCAACAAGCACTGGGAATTATACGCCATATCTTGTAATAACCTATAATGGAATATAATCTGCAAAGAAAAAATCAATCACTGTGCTGTACATCCGAAACTAACACAGTACTGTAAATCAACTATACTTCAAAAAACAGTTGCATTCTAGAGGGCAAAGCAAGACAGAGCATTTCAGCACGTGTACACATGTTGGCATCTCTCTAAATAGTTGGTCACGGTGAACTAAGCACACTGTGTTTGTGCCATGATTAACTTAGCAAACCATTCTTCAGGTATCTGTGAAAAGTTCAAAGGCCTTTCCTCAGAGTCTTTTTCAAATAGAAAAGTGAATTTGCGTATTTGAGAAAAATACCTAGGGAGATGTTATGTATTGTCCAAGTAACTTGTTAAGCCTTTTAATAGGATTTTTCCTGGAGACTAGTCGTCATGTTTGGAAAAATTATACAGGCTTAAAATAAGGTCATGTTCGTTCAAGAGAAACTTGGAAACTGGTGTTGCTTGTAAACTTCTGTTAAATTCATTCTTACTTCTTTACTCTGGGTCTGTTTTAGAAGTTCATAAAGAACATTCTTAGTCAATACTTTAAGCAGTATCTCAGTTGAATGATTTCATTGCCTATTACTAATTTTATGGGTTTTCTTGATGCTTTTGGTTTCACCTTGCTATTATTAAGGAGAATAAAGAAGAAAGTCTAACAGTGGGGTCTGTTTTTTCTATCTATCTTGGTTTCATCCGACCTTACATGGCTATGACAGAAATATCAGGGTTGTCTTTTTTTGCATTATCTGTTGACCTTGCTTTTATAGGTAAATAGTATTACGGTTGTGCTGTTGGCAATCAGCTCTTGCTTTTGATCATGCTAAACTGCCTAGTTTATGTGCAACTGGAGAAGAATGAGAGCTAGCACAATAATGTCAAGATGTTTTCTTTACTGACAGGAACAGTGAGCCAAAACATTTGATGTTGGATTAATTCCTTTGAAATATTGGTCTCAAGTAGACCACAGGGTTGAGACTTGAAGTTTTTTTAGCACAAGAGAGGAAGTAAACAAGTCAGAAGCACATCATTTCAAAAGCCTGACCCATGAGGTGGTCCAGGAAACAGCCTGAAAGGGTGGAAAGAGCAGTGGATGAAGACTCAGGAAACCTGAGGCCAAGCCCTGTTGCTTTCACTAAGAAGCCAGGGGACTTTGGAGAAGTCACTTCCCCTGTCTGAGCTCACGTTTCTCATCTGCAAAGTAGGAACAATGATGCACCTCCTGTTTTCTTGTGAGGATAAAATGAAAGAGTTTTGCAAACCATAAAATACCAGAGACTTGTAGTGGATTCTTATTATTGAGAAAAGGTATTGCTATTCTCTTAAGAGAACAAAGAAACTGTTCATTGTTTATTTTTATGTCATATGTAATATATGACTTGTTGTTTAATAACTATAGAATGTTTATATTCCACTAGGATGCCAGCTGGTGGAGATTACTGAAGTCAAAACAGATAAATAAGGAGATGGATCTTATTAGAAGGAAGAGTAGGAGGATTCTTAAGTGTTAATAGTTATGCCTAAATCAGTTTCCATACCCAATTGTTTAGTTAATAATTTATGAAAAGTGATTTGGTTTCTTTGACCTTCTAAAGTTTATTTGGATGCACTGTTGTTCCCCACTCCAAGTTCCCTCGTTCTGAAAGCCTATGAGCCATTAACAGCCTTCACAATTCAGTGCAAATTCTAGGTATTATCAATTGGTAATACTCAAGAAGGAACCAAGTCATTTTTGTACTCATCTTTTTTTTCAGTGACACAATGTCACCGTGACATTCTCAGCCTCTTAATCACTCAAGTCGGACAATGTCACTGTCTCTACACACTGTGCGTTGCATGCAAACTCTCCACACTTCCACTGAACACCCCATGTCATCTTTCCAAACACCCATACATCTGGGTGTGGCTTTGTACCCCTTCCTTAATTCACTTTAGGCCTAAATACAACAGACTGGTCAGAATGAGAAAAACTTTGAAACTCCATGTCTTGGTTATAGTAAGTAGTCTTAAAGGGTTAGTGATGATTGTGGTTATTTTGGAAGCACCTGAACTGAAGATATTCTTGGATGTGTTTTCTAGAACTGCTAGTGGCAACTATTCTGGAATCATTAGCAAACATTGTTGGCAAATTCAGCAGCCATTTTCAACTCCCTTTTCCGTTGCTGCCTGTAGATACTGGAAAGCTAGGTTTGGCCACGTGATTCAGTTCTGGACAATGAGACATAGAGGAAATCTGTTGTAGAACTTGAGGAATGCTTGTAGTTTCCTGATAGCAGCATACATATGACTTCCCCTTTTCATTCTTCCTGCTAAAATGTCTGAAGCTACAGCAGCCTTCTTGTGACCATGAGGTGATAAGACCTCATCACCACCACATGCACGTGTGCATACAAACACACACACACACACACACACACACACACACACACACACACACACGTCAAAACTTTGAGTGTAGCAGAGAGACGGAAAGAGCCTAAGTCCATGAGGACATTGTTGAGCTATCTGCCCAATTATGAGGCTGCCTTACTTCATAACTTCTTTTAAATTAACAGTAAATATCCTTGTGGTTTCAGCTAATATTCATCAGGTATTTGTTACTTTCAGCCAAAAGCATTCCTGATGAGTATATAACACAAGCCTGCATGACAGCTTCAGAAAGGTGGAGACACTTGCTTATAAATATCCATGGCTTCTCTCCCTTGGTTTGCCAAAGAAGCTATACAAATTATACTTTAAGGATGAGTCTGACAAATTTTTTCATTAAACATCATTTTTTAATAAATTTATTTATTTTTTATTTATTTACTTTTGGCTGCATTGGGTCTTTTTTGCTGCGCACAGGCTTTCTCTAGTTGCAGCAGGCGGGGACTACTCTTCATTGTGGTGTGTGGGCTTCTCATTGCTGTGGCTTCTCTTGTTGCAGAACATGCACTCTAGGTGCGTGGGCTTCAGGAGTTGTGGCTCACAGGCTCTAGAGCACAGGCTCTGTAGTTGTGGTGCATGGGCTTTGTTGCTCTGCGGCACGTGGGATCTTCCTGCATGAGGGATAGAACCCGTGTCCCCTGCATTAGCAGGTGATTCTTAATCACCGTGCCACCAGGGAAGTCCAGACATCATTTTTTTTTTTTTTTTTTTTTTTTTTTTTTTTGTGGTATGCGGGCCTCCCTCTGTTGTGGCCTCCCCCAGGCTCCGGACCCGCAGGCTCAGCGGCCATGGCTCACGGGCCCAGCCGCTCCGCGGCATGTGGGATCCTCCCAGACCGGGATGCGAACCCGGTTCCCCTGCATCGGCAGGCGGACGCGCAACCACTGCGCCACCAGGGAAGCCCCCAGACATCATTTTTATATCTAAAATTTAAATTGTTCAATGGTAACGGGAAGTCTGCCCACCCCAATTTAAAATCCTTATACTTTATTCTCTTTATTCTCTGTTAAATTGTAGCAACATTGCTGTTCTTATTACTCCCATCCACAAAAGGGAGCAAAGTTCTTTTTTTCCAAGTTGGAATAAAAAGCATCCTTAAATTGCTTTTTGAAAAGTAAGCACAAACAGACATCAGGTAGATGACAACAATGGTTACAGCATAAATACCTGCCTCCTAATATATGCTACCAAAATGACTTTTTAAAAAACAGAAGGCTAAAAGGGAATCTACGTGAAAACCATGCCCTTAGCATAACTTGAAGACAGAGAATGTGCCCAAACTTCAAATAACTGTAAGTGAAAAAAGAAAATTCACCATTTCTCAAAGTGTGATCTCTCACAGTTCTGGCCCATGCGTGGCCTACTGTAAGGCTCTATGGCAAAGAAAGACAGACCAAGAAAAACTTAAAGGGAGACAGAACAGAGAAGTTAGCAAAGGGTCCTACGTTTATTGTAAATCTACCGCCAAAGTCCACACTAAGTCTGAAAATACTAGAAGAAAAAGTTTCTAGGAAGATCAGAGCTTGAACTACAAGGAGGGAACTTCAAATTATACATGATTTCAAGGGGTACACATGGTTTACAGTGGTCAAGCCCTATTTAAAGAAGCAGGCGTGAAGTAAAAAGACAGGCATGATATGAAGGAACAGCTTTCAAAACACATAGCTTTGGGGGAAAGAAAAAACACAAGAAGGAAGGGAAAAGAATCATTTGGAAATTGGGTAGTCAAAAGGAATACAAAGGAAAAGCGGGGAAATTTAGGGTCCTGCGAGACAAAAGAGAATGACAAAATGTAAAAACTTCCAAACCCCACCACTACTACAGAATTACCTGGACTTTGCTATACTGACAGAAGAAGGTGCCTGTATTAAATCAGCTTGGGCTACCATAACAAATGCCATAGACCGAGTGGCTTCTAAACAACAGGCATTTATTTTCTCACAGTACTAGAGGCTGGAAAGTCCAAGATCAAAGTCTGGCAGGATTCAGCGTCTTGTGAGGGCTCTCTTCCTGGCTTGCAGACAGCTGCCTTCTCACTGTGTCCTCACATGGCCATTCCTCTGTGCATGCATGGAGAGAGAGAGAGAGAGAGAGAGACAGAGAGAGAGATCTTCCTCTTTTTGTAAGGCCACCAATCCTAAAGGATTAGGGCTCTACCCATGACCTCAACTAACCTAATCACCTCTTTAAAGGCTCTATCTTCAAATACAGTTACACTGGAGGTTAGGGCTTCAACACATAAATTTTGAATCATAAATAATTCAGTCCATAGCAGCACCATTAAATTAGAAGTCTTGTAAAACACCCTAATACCATAAAAATGAAAAAAAAATAAAGAAAGCTATGGCAGAATATCAGAAAATAAAATATCATATACATGAACTGAGGATAATATCCCCCTCCAAACAAAACAAGAGAAAACATGAAGCATAAAAACAACTGTATGTCAACCATCTGCCATAACTAAATATACTCAAACAAGCTCTTAAGTCTTTAAAAAACTACGTTGAATCAGAAATTCAAAAACTAAAAGTAGCAATGGACTGAAAACAAGCAGAAATAAAAAGACTTGAATGGACTTTGGAAATAAATGAAAGGAAAAAAACCAGAATTATCTCATAAAAGGAAAATAAATTACAAGGTGTCCAAGGATAGGAGAATAGGTTGAAATGAAAATTTTCAAAGAGGCATTGAAAAATGCAGGGGAAAAAACCAAGAAGATAAAAATGCCACAAAGAAATAAGTAAAAATGGTCAGAGAGAAGACAGTGGAATGGGAAGAGAGGCAAAGAAGGAATAATATTTGTATTATTGGAGTCCCTGGCAAAGAAAAAGCAAAACTGATCCGGAGCTTAAGATTTAAAACTATAAAACAAGAAAACTTCCCAGAAATAGAAAAAGACCTGAATCAACCTATGGGTACCTAGGGAAATTAACAGAGAATGATCAGCTCCACAACATGATCCGATAAAACTATTAGGTTTCAAAAATAAAAATAAAATCTTCAAGGCCTCCAGGCAAAAAGGTCAATTAACTTATAAAACAATTAGACTGACATAGACTTTTCAAAACCAACATGCAAAACAGGGCAACAATGGAGCAGCATTTAGAAAAAAAAAAAAAGAAAGAAAGCATGAACCAAGGAAGATATATCCAAACAGACTGTCCTTTAAATTTCAAGACTGTAGAAGAACAGTTTTCAATATACAAGAACTCAGGGAATTCTGAATTCATCAGCTTACTTTGAGGAATATACTAGGGGATGAACTTCATCCAATAAGTTATGACTGGGAAACTTCTGCAAAAGGACTAATGGTGAGCATATTAAAATATATCTAAGACAAAAATGGAAGAATGATGGTAGACTATTAATGCACAAAATTATGTGCTGTGACAAAGTAGAAATAATGCAACTAACATTGGGAGGAGGAAGGTGAATGAAAAAGAAAATAGGAAAAGTCAGTGCTATATAGGCACTAGGTATGTGTTAAAGGAATTGGAAAACAAACTAACAAACAGGTAAACCGAATAGTAAAAGGTTAAATAAGAAATTCAGGTATGAATTTTTTTAAAAGAAGTGTAACAACACTGATATATACTAGAATAAAAATACAAACCTTCTTACGTAATAGAAGAAAATTATAAAAAAAGAAAAGAATTTATGTCTTGTAGAGAAAGACACAGAAAATATAGCAAAATAAATAATGATACAATATTAAAGCAGATTTGAGAAAAAAACATCAATATTATTAATAAATGAAAATAAGTAACTCAATTAATTCTTTTTTTTTTTTTTTTTTTTTTTTTTTTTTTTTTTTTTGCCCATGCCACGTGGCTTGCAGGATCTTAGTTCCCTGACCAGGGCCTGAACCCAGGTTCCAGCAGTGAAAGCACTGAGTCCTAGCCACTGGCCCGCCAGGGAATTCCCCAATTAATTCTTACTTAACACTTTAATTGGCTCACAACAGAAGATCCAACTATAAGCCATATACAAAGCTGGACCGAAAACAACCCTATTTGGAAAGGCTAAAAATAAAAGGATGGATAAAACAATTGCAGACAAATGGAAATCAAAAGAAATAGTCATACTGATTATCAGACAAAGTAGATTTTAGGCCACAAAGCATTAAATGTAAAGTCGTAGAAAACTTTTATTCTTTTTTAAATAAATTTATTTATTTTATTTTTGGCTGCATTGGGTCTTCGTTGCTGCGCGTGGGCTTCCTCTAGTTGCGGCGAGCGGGGGCTGCTCTTCGTTGCAGTGCGCGGGCTTCTCGTTGTGGTGGCTTCTCGTTGCAGGGCACAGGCTCTAGGCTTGTGGGCTTCAGTAGTTGTGGCTCACGGGCTCTAGAGTGCAGGCTCAGTAGTTGTGGCGCACGGGCTTAGTTGCTCCGTGGCATGTGGGATCTTCCAGGACCAGGGCTCTAATCCATGTTCCCTGCATTGGCAGGCAGATTCTTAACCTCTGCGCCACCAGGGAAGTCCAAAACTTTTATTCTTGTCAGTTTTTTATTGGCTAGAGTTTTATCAATTTTACTACTCTTTTCAAAGAACCATCTTTTGGTTTCATTGATTTTCTCTACTGTGTTTCTGTTTTCAATGTAACTGATCTCTGTTCTAATCTTTATTATTTACTTCCTTTGCTTTGGGTCTCATTTGCTCTTCTTTATCTAGTTATTGAAGGTGAAATCTCAGGCTACCAATTTTAGATCTTTTTGTCTACTTTATTTATTTAATGTTATAAATTTCCCTCTGGCACTGGTATTAACTGTGTCCCACAGATTTTGATATGCTGTATTCTTATTTTTATTCAGTTCAAAATACCTTTTTATTTTCCCCTGAGAATGCGTCATTGACCTATGGGATATTTAGAAATGCGCTGTTTTATTTCCAAATATTGGGTATTTTCCAGATATTTTTTGTTACTGATTTCTATATAAAAACTGTTATAGTCTAAGAACATACTTTCATTATTTCTATTCTTTTAAATACGTTGTTTTGTCTTATGGCTCAGAATATGGTCCATCATGATGAATAGTCCATGTGCACTTAAGAATGTATATTCTGCTGCTGCTGGGTGGAGCATTCTATTAGTATCAATTAGGCAAAGTTGGTTGATAGTGTTGTTCAGGCTAGCTATATACTTTCTGTTTGTCTGCCTACTTGTTTTATCCATTACTGAGAGAGGAATATTGAAGTCCCCAACTCTGAGTATTCGTTTGTCTGCTTATCCTTTCAAATTGATTAGTATATTTGCCTCACGTATTTTGAAGTTCTGTTTTTAGGTTCATAAACATTTAAGATCGTTATGTCTTCTTGAAGAGTTGACTTTTTATCATTATGTAATGTCTCTTTTTATAATATTCTGAAGTCTACTTTGTCTGAAATTAATATAGCTTCCTTTTAGTTAGTACTTTCATGTTATATATCTTTCTCCACATTTTAACCTATTCATTTATTTATATTTAAAGTGGGTTTCTTACAGACATAAGGATACATATTAATGCTAAAAGTCATAATTCACAATAAAGATATGTCATTTATGAATATTTATGCACCAAGTAACACATCAACCACCTTCGTGAAGCGGAAACTACAGGAGATGACACTAATAATGGGAGAGATTGATAAACCACTCCCAGTACAGAAGAAGATGAAGTGGAAAAAAATAAGTAGGTAGAAAGAAGATCTAAATAACAATCAATTTGGTGGATTTTACATTGAATTCCATTACAATAGCAAATACACATTCTCTCAATAAACCATGACACAGGCACTATATTGATCAATACTGGAAAATAAAGAAAATATCAGTAGCTTCTATAAAATAAAAATATTACAAGCAACACTCTCTAATCATAATGTAATTAAAGTAGACATTGTTAATGAAACGAAAAATAGAAAATGCTTTTCACTCTGAAATTAAGAAAACCTCCTATTAAACAACTCTTGAGTGAAATAGACAATGTAAGCTGACATTACAGAACTAAAATAAAAAAATAACTACATTGAAAACACTACATATCAGAATCTATGGAATGCATTCAAAGTAGTGGTCAGAGAATAATTCACTGCATTATACACTTTAATGAATAAAAATGAGACAGAGTAATATTCCATTGTATATATGTACCACATCTTCTTTATCCATTCGTCTGTTGATGGGTATTTAGGTTGCTTCCATGAGCTGGCTATTGTAAATGGTGCTGCAATGAACATTGTGGTACATGACTCTTTTTGAATTATGGTTTTCTCAGGGTATATGCCCAGTAGTGGGATTGCTGGGTCGTATGGTAGCTCTATAGTTTTTTAAGGAACCTCCATACTGTTCTCCAGAGTGGCTGCATCAATTTACATTCCCACCAACAGTGCAGGAGGGTTCCCTTTTCTCCACACCCTCTCCAGTATTTATTGTTTGTAGGTTTTCTGATGATGGCCATTCTGACCGGTGTGAGGTGATACCTCGTTGTAGTTTTGATTTGCATTTCTGTAATGATTAGTGATGTTGAGCATCCTTTCATGTGTTTGCTGGCAACCTGTATATCTTCTTTGGAGAAATGTCTATTTAGGTCTTCTGCCCACTTTTGGATTGGGTTGTTTGTTTTTTTGTTATTGAGCTGCATGAGCTGCTTGTAAATTTTGGAGATGAATCCTTTGTCAGGTGCTTCATTTGCAACTATTTTCTCCCATTCGGAGGGTTGTCTTTTCGTCTTGTTTATGGTTTTCTCTGAGTCTATGCCCAGGAGGGGTATCGGCATGGCCTCTTTGGAGCAGCAAAATCCCCAGGAGGTCAGGTGATTAGGCAAAAGTTCCCCAGGTCAAGGCCTCTGCTGTCTCTTCCCCGGTGGAACAACTGGCCTACCTGTACCTCTCATGTCCATCCCTGAAACTTTCAGTTATAAGATGAATACGTTCTGGGGATCTAGTGTACAGGGAATGTACAGTATCTAATATGCAGATCTAATGGTAACCATAGTTAATAATATCATATTGTATACTTGAAATTTTCTAAGAAAGTAGATCTTAAGTGTTCTCACCACACACACACACACACACCCACACACAGGCACAAAATGGCAACTATGGGAGGTTATGGCTGTGCTAATTAGCTTGATTGTGGTAATCATTTCATGATACATATGCATATCAGACCATCACACCTTGAATATATACAAATTTTGTCAATTACACCTCAATAAAGCTGAAGAAAAGAATAATTCAAAGCTTGAGGGGCTTATCAGTGCATTTTACTTTCTGAAAATAGAAAGGCAGAAGCAGCTAAAAGTTTACCTTAGGCAGTCTTTTCATTTCTTCTAACACCATTGCTCATGATTTGATTGTTAGCAACTTTATAGAAAAATACAGGTTCACATGATACTAAGAACCAGGAAGCTTTAAACAAAGACACTGACTTAAAACGCTTTTAAAAGTTTCAGTATGAAAATCAGTGACCTGAACCCCCTCCAAAAAAATGATTACTGCATAAAAAGAAGTTTAAAGCTTTTTTATTTTGTTTTGTTCTGGTTTTTTTTTTGGCTGTGTGGTGTGCCTTGTGGGATCTTAGTTCCCCGACCAGGGATTGAACCCACGCCCTCAGCAGTGAAAGCGCGGAGTCCTAACCACTGGATTGCCAGGGAACTCCCAGTTTAAACTTCTTAATATTATTTTGACAGCATCAAAACTTGCAATTTATTAACCAGGCTCTGGGACCCATGGCATGTGTGCCCATTTGCCAGACAAACAAAAACAAAAAACTAAAATGGAAGGAAAACCCTATAAGCCCAGCCAGTGCACTTAGCGCTGCTGATCTCAGCCGATGGAGAAGGCTCGGAGACAGCAGCCCTAAGGATGATGAGAGCATGCACTTCTGTAGGGCTTTTTACCATTTACAGAGCACTTTCATATACATTAGGTTCCCTCTCTGGCCGCCGGGAAAATGCTTGACTTCCCTCTGGAATCCAGCCCTTCGAACCTGCAGAGTGGACTCCGGGAAGAGACTCTTGGCAGCCACGCTGCGGAACGGGTTTATGAGGGCAGCCCGCGGACAGGGCTCTGAGCTCCAGGGAGCAGATTTGTCAATCACTGGATCAGGGATGGAGATGATGGATCTGGGTAGTCGTGGTGACTCGTCACTTTACCTCCCTCATCATTATCAATGCGTAGTCTGCATTTGGTCGTGGACCGCGGGGTTGTGTAAAGGGACTTCAAATCAAGGAGCCGCGCAATGTCAGAGCTGGAGTGTTTCCAACCCCCTGAATGTATAGACAAGGGAACGGAGCCCTTGAGAAGTCAGGAGAGAGCCACAGATTCGCAGTCCCCCAGCTGCACAGTCTTGCGCAGGAGAGAATTCCCCATTGACGCCTCCCAGCCCACCACCGTGCACACCCACAAGGTCGACTAGGGAGGTATCTCAGCCCTAGATTTCTAATCTCCAGGAAAAAGACCCATCTGAGTCTCCTTAAACGATGAAGCAAGAATTACTCCACCATCTTCTTGCTTCCTGTTGCCTATCTGACTGACTTTCTTTAATATGAGGGCAAGGGTCAGCCAACTGCCTTCCCCCAATTCAGCCACAGTTGAGATCAGGGAAATTGCACCATGACAGTTTTGTTTTGTTTTTTTTTAATCCAACAGTAAACTGATGCCACTGCAGTCCCAGACTCCCAGGGTGTTATAGTTCACTGGAGTGGCCTCAGGAGTATAAACAGTAACGTGGTACGCAGAACGAGCCCCGGGCTTGGTGTCTAGATGACCGTGGCCTGACCTCAGCTACTCGGCTCTGCGACCTTGTGATCTTGGCAAAGTCACTTAACCTGTTTCCTCAACTGTCAAACTGAGATAATGGTCCCTTCCTTGCTTACTTTCCCTGGGCTACAGTGAACTGAAACCATTTGTGAAGACAGAATGGAGGCTCTGGGGCAGCTCGGATTAGTACATGCGCTTTGGCAGCAAACAAACTCAGGGGCAACACCTGGCTATGGCACTGGTGAGCTCTGTGACTCTGGGCAAGTGCCCAGCCTCTTAGAGCCTCAGTTTCCTGTTTCAAAATACGTATAATACTAGTACCTACCTCAGAGAATCATGGTGAGGTGTGAGATAATGTTTGTAAAATGCTGAGCACCGTGTCTGACGTGTAAAAAGACTCAGTCAATGTTGTCTCTGTTTATTGTTATGCTAAATATGTACAAGGAATCATAGCAACGCACCATTTAAAATCAGAATAGCATCATCTTCAAGTTCTGTAAATGTAGTTAAGCAGTGACTGACATAAAATTATATGGTCTTTCTCCCTCACACCATACACAAGATAAACTCAAAATGGCTTAAAGACTTAAATATAAGACATGACACCATAGAACTCCTAGAAGAGAACCATAGGCAAAACATTCTCTGACAAGGATCTTACCAATGTTTTCTTAGGTCAGTCTCCCAAGGAAATAGCAATAAACGCAAAAATAAACAAATGGGACCTAATCAAACTTACAAGCTTCTGCACAGCAAAGGAAACCATAAACAAAACGAAAAGATAGCCTACTGACTGGGAGAAAATATTTGCAAACGATGCAACCGACAAGGGATTAATTTCCAAAATATACAAACAGCTCATACAGCTCAATGACAAAAAACAAAACAAAACAAAACAAACAAGCCAATCAAAAAATGGGCAGGAGACCTAAATAGGCATTTCTCCAAAGAAGACATGCAGATGGCCAACAGGCACAGGAAAAGATGCTTAACATCACTAATTATTAGAGAAATGCAAATCAAAACTACAGTGAGGTATCACCTCACACCAGTCAGAATGGCCATCATCAAAAAGTCTACAAATAAATGCTGGAGAGAGCGTGGAGAAAAGGGAACCTTCGTACACTGTAAACTGGCGAAGCCACTATGTAGAATAGTATGGAGGTTCCTCAAGAATCTAAAAACAGAGGTACCATATGACCCAGCAATCCCACTCCTGGGCATATACCCAGAGAAAAACATAATACAAAAAGACACATGCACCCCAATGTTCATAGCAACACTATTTACAATAACCAGGACATGGAAGCAACCTAAGTGTCCACCGACAGATGAATGGATAAAGAAGATGTGGTATATATAAACAATGGAATACTACTCAGCCATAAAAAGAACAAAATAATGCCATTTGCAGCAAGGTGGATGGACCTAGAGATTATCATACCAAGTGAAGTAAATCAGACAAAGACAAACATATGATATCACTTATATGTAGAATCTAAAGAAATGATACAAATGAACTTATTTACAAAACAGAAACAGACTCACAGACATAGAAAATGAATTTATGGTTACCAAAGGGGAAAGGGGGAGGGGGAGAGATAAATTGGGAGTTTGGGATTAGCAGATACAAACTATCAATACTATATATAAAACAGATGAACAACAAGGTCCTACTGTATGGCACAGGGAACTATATTCAATATCCTATAATAAACTGTAATGGAAAGAATATGAAAAAGAATATATATATTCTGAATCACTTTGCCGTACACCAGGAACTAACAAACACAACATTGTAAATCAACTATACTTCAATAAAAAAAATTATCTAAATTGTATGGCGTTTGATATTTAGGACCCGATAGGAACCCGGGAACTTTGGAAGATCTCTGAAATGGGGATCTGATGGTTTTGGATCTCTCACCAAGGGAGATTGGTGAGATGTGAAGGGGGCCCCAACAGAGAACATGGGAGAAGCCAACACAGAGAGAGGAAGGTCAAAGGGGAGAGGTTCCAACTTCTGAAATACTGGGTTGAGCTGAGGCTTGTGTTGTTAGATCAGAGAGGGGCTTTTCCAGGCGATAATCAGAAAACCCAAGAGTAGAGACTTTCAGTTGTGATACATGATTGAGATCCAAAGGACAAAGTGGTAGAACCAGAAGTCGTGAAAAAAAATTACATGTGGATATTCATGAGATTCATTCCCCAGTTCAGAGAATTGTCCTGATTCAATTTGAAATCAACTCCTGGGACTGCCACCTTCATGGAGGCTGGTTGGATAGACCCCGAAAGGGCCTGCTACATGTCAGATCTTGCACGAGGCTAAGATTACAAAGACTCAGGCCCTACCCTCATGAGGCTTACAGATGCTGGGAGCATGGACATGAAACAAGTAAGTACAGACATTCTCTGAAGTTAGAAAAGATTGAAACCCTCCTTCCACAAGGATCGTTCTGGATATTGTGGACCATGTGTGGAAACCGCCCCAAGTTCAGAGTCACGTTGGTTCACTCCAAACTCACCACAGTACCAGGCTGCTCTGCCAGAGGAAGATCCACAATAATGGAAGTAGATGCTTCTCAAGGGAGCCCGTGGAATTCTTTCAAACAATCTTCCTCAGATGAGCTGTAACCTTGATCACGACAGTTTCCTCTTAGAAAGTAACTCAGCCTGACTGCACATCAGGTCAGAAACAAATACTTAATATTTCAAGTCGAAATCTGAGGTATGACAGGATGACACATGTATCACATGCTGTCAGTTTGTTCATTTCATGGAACTGACATTCACAGTGAAACTTTCTTAAATTAATCTTAATTTTTAGACACTATCTACCAGAGCCTGCATGACAGTGCTTTTACTCCAACTGTAAGAATGGAGGATTTCCAGTTCTTTGAAACGAAGGTCAGTCCCTGGAGACTCCAAATTAAACTCCTTTAAAAGTAATTCAAGTCAAAAGTCCCACTTTAGAAAGTATGAGAATCAGCATTTCTATACAGTCAAGCCTCTCAGAATGATTTCTGGTTTCACACCTTAAGAGATTAGGCCATGAAGTCTTAGTTTTGATTGTGCCCTCTCTGAAAAGATGGCTTGCTCTTGTCCCAGTGGTCCTCCAGTAGGCTTCTGAATGGGGGAGATTGGTGAGATGTGAAGGGGGCCCCAACAGAGAGCATGGGAGAGGCCAACAGACGGAGGAAGGTCAAAGGGGAGAGGTTCCAACTTCTGAAATACTGGGTTGAGCTGAGGCTTGTGTTCTTAGATCAGAGAGGGCCTTTTCCAGGCAAAGCCAGGACAGCAGGCTGGCCGACAGGAATCTTCCACCTTTGCTAAGGTGCCCCAGGAGGTGGAATGGGAGCGAAGCAACCTGACCCTCAGGGACTAGATGGCGGAACCGCCAGTCTGACAGCGGCAGTTGCCTTTGGTTCCAGATCGCCATACTTCCTGTTGCCATTGGTCTCCCTGCAACCTGCCTTCCCTTCCCTGCCAGTGTGGTGGAGGATGCGTGGCTTGGATGCCTATCTGGGGGTTCACTAAAGAGGCCAGAGCTGGGGATGGGCAGGAGAAGGAGGAGGAAGGGAGAAGGTGAAGCTTCTACCCTGCCCAGGAGCAGATGCTCAGATAGAGCAAGTGCTGGGCCTGGGCTGGCCGGCTGGCCTTTGGGACCACCGTGGTCCCTTCAGTGCAGCCTCTCTCAGCTTCATCCCTGTTCCAGGAGGGTGGCTGGGAGTAGGAGCTCCTTCCACCCAGCCCAGCCTCCCCTCTCGGTTTTGATCTCCGGAAGGGAAAGCCCCAGCCCCTCTTTTGAAGCAGCAGCCGGCACCACACTCGTCTCTTCTCTCCTTCCCGCAGGCATTTCTGTTTACGGTGCTGCCTCGTGCTTGCTCCTCCTGCGGATTGGGAAGAAAGTGCACCAGTGGGGTGATTGGGGGGGTCTGCAACTCTTAAAGGAACAGCTTTCTTTCTATTGGAAATTTATTTACCTAGCACGGATTTTTTTTTTTCTGTCTTCCCCCAATCAATCTAATCTGGGGAGAAAAGTGAATCCGATACAAAGTGACCAGAATCACCATTTAAATGTTAATTGTAGATGTTCTGGTTTTCCTCTAAAGGCTTTCAAGCAGGTCAAGCACTAGCCCAGGCGACAATCATTATTAGCAATCAAACCCAATTTGAGGATCATTTACTGAGGGAAATTAAGGTTGGGGGCCACAGATTTGAGCAGGGCAGTCCCTGCCGCAAGGGCTCAGGGTCTAGGGCTGAAGACTGGAACTCCATGAGTAAAGAAGGCACAGAGATAATTTGAAGATCCCTGGCACCATTTTTGCCAATAGCTCTTTTGCCCTGGAGTCTTTGACCAGAGGAGTTTACAAGTAGCCGAACAGACGAGGCAATTCGAAATGTAGTCTTCCCTTGTCTGCCCATTGGTTGATCTGCAGTCAGTTAGCTAGTATTTGTTAAGAAGAACTTGGCCCTCTGCAAAATAAATAAACAAAGCAAAGCCTCATCGGTTGCCAAAGTTGCAGTATCTTAGTGTCTTGTTTCTGTATGTTAGTGACATGCTTTTTTCCCATATAAAGAATATGAAAGAGACCAAACTCTGGGCCCCTTCAAGCTCAGATTCTGAAGTCCTCCACCTCTTGGAGCTGCAGCACCTTCTACTGGGTTCAGCTCTACCTAAATGGGCTTCCCAGATTCTCAGTTCCAATGTCAGTTCCCCCGTTAGGAGAAATGTCAGCTCCTGGGCAAATTACCCGGTCTCAGTGCCTCACTTTCTTCCGGAAGAACAAAGTAAAGAAACTCTATTTGTGTGATTCTGAGAATATGAGATGATATTAGAGAAGCATATTCAAATAGAAAGGAGAACACCACAGCAGCAAGAGCCAAATGGCACCGCGATCAAGCCTCTGTCTTTTACAGAATAAGCCTCGGAGAAGAGACTTGCTCAGTCACACAGAGAACCAGTGACAGTATCTGACAGAGTCAGAACCCAGCTCTGTCAATGCTCAGTCTCCTGCTCTTTCTAAGAGGGTCCTCACCTTAGGCTTCCAACAATGCGCCAATACTATTTTGCCTGCACGATGCCATGAAGGCAAAGAAGAGGTCCGGGACTCCAGGGGACTCCTGCTCCTGAAGTGTCAGACCCCGGCCCCGCCCCTTCCAACACCGCTTTCTGGCGTAGGAGGCCAGGAAGCCTTTCCCCAAGGGCATTGGCCAAAGGGATCCACCCGATCCTGGACCACCAGTGGAGGCTGAAGGGAGGGAGGAGGCTGCACGTGGAGAGAGACAGATTCTCCGGCCAGAAGGGAGACGGGGAGCCGGAGGGTGGGGTAGTGGGACACACTCAGCGGATTTCCCATTTCCCAGAGGAGGAACGTGCAGAAGCCCTCTGCCCAAGGCACGCGGTGGCTGTGCGGAGAAGGTGGTCGTGCAACCCAGTTTCCCAGCGTCCTAGTTCGGAACCCAAGGACCACACAGGGTGGTCCTCGTGCCTACCCTTGCAGCCTACAGAAGCCAGGGCCCAGAGCTTGCGGACCTACTAGGTGCGCAACGCGCGCTGCAGCCCGGCAGGGCGCCGCGGCATGCCTGGCCGGCCCGGGTGCGGACGCGCGGCGCCGCGGGGACGGTGAAGGTGACCGCCTTCTCCTTCCTGGCCCCGAGTGCTCTGCGCTGCGGCGCCGAGGGATGCTCGGGCCCACCAAAGTTTGCTCCAGGGCTCGGGGGCCCGAGGAGCATCCCCGGGCAGGGGCTGCGCGCGCCGCAGCGGGGGTCGACCCCCATCCCCGCGGCAGTTTGTGCGCTCTTTTCTGGTTCCGAAGCGTAACTCCCAGTTGTGGGAGGAGGTGGGGGTTCCGAGAGAGAGTCTCCTTCCCGAAGCCTGCCTCCTGGCCCCGCCGGCCACCCTCCCGCATCCCTGCAACTGCCCCTCCGGGCGGGACCCGGGCCCGGCTCCCCAGTTCTGCGGCCGCTCCCACCAGCTGATTTTGACAGAGGGGGGTCCCGGGCGGCGCGCGCGGGCGGAGCGAGCCCCTGCCAGATCCGGGGATGATAATGTGCCGGCTCCATGTCGCGGCTTCGGGCTGTCCAGGCTCCGCCCCCTGTGAGTGTGTAAGTGTGTGATGCTGCCGCGGCCGCCGCCGCCGCCTGTG
>NC_041234.1:116627197-116637683 GCF_002837175.3 Physeter macrocephalus
CGGGCAGCCGCGGACCGAGCGGACCCGAGCGGGCGGCCAGGCACTTGCCCGCCCGGTGCCGCCGCCGCCGCCGCCCCAGAGCGCAGGACCCGGCACCTCCGGCGCCCGCCGCCGCCGCCGATGCGGCCCGGGCACTTTTAGCCGGGCGGGAGGGCCGGAGAGCAGCGAGCGAGCGGCGCCGAGAGCCGCGCAGACCCGCCGCCAGCAGGGACGGACGCCCGGCCGCCGCAGCCGCCCGGCCGCTATGGATCTATTCGACTTTTTCAGGGACTGGGACTTGGAGCAGCAGTGGTAGGTGTTGATTTTTGCCTTCTCCTTGGCTGCGCGGGTCCCTGGGCCGGGGCTGGGCTTTTCGCCTTTGTTAAGAGGAGCCGGGGTTTGGTGGGGCGCCCGGGACGCCTTCCCACTTGCTCTTGGCCACCTCTGGCCCCGGCCGCCGCGACTCCTCGGTCGGGTGCCCGGGTGGGGGGAGGTGCGGACCGAGGGAGGGATGCAGGTCCCGAGGGCGTCGCTTGGCACTCCAAGTCCAAAGAGTTGCGTCTGGCCCAAATCGGATCCGGTGCTGCCCGGGGGCTGAGGCGCGCGACCTCCGCCGGGATTTTCTCCCCGAACGGCTGGCCGGGTGGCCTTCCCAGCGCACCGGATGCTGCCCGCCCGAAATGCCCCCAACTTTCCAGGTGCCCGACGCCGGCGGCCGGCCGCGGGGGGCAGGCAGCGGCGAGGTGCCACCGGCGGCCCTCCGCTTCCTCGGCGGCCACCGCCCCCGCCGCCACCCCGGTCCCCCCGCACGGCGCGGCGCGCACACCTTCCCTGCCACCCGCTCGGCCCAAGTTCCCCGCACTCGGGCGCCGAGCGGCGGCTTCGGGGGCCACCGCGCGGGGGACACCGGGTCCGGGCCGACCGCGGCGTCTGGCTCTCCAGACTGAGGGTTTTTGAAGTTGGCCCCTAAAGTTGGCCGCTCCGACGTCAACGCACGTTTAATTAGCGGCCGGGCCCCCGTCCGCCCCCCACTGGGAGGCAGCCGCAGGTTTGTGGGTTTAATGGGCACCCAGCTCGGATTCCCAGGTTTAGTCGGCTCTTCCCCAAATACCGTCAGCTTGTCCCCGAGAGGTTTGTGAAAGATGGTGCAGAGGTGACTGGGGAGCCGGAAAGTTGTTAGTCTGCGTGATGTGCGCGCGCGTGTGCATAAATAGTGATATGCGTATCTGTTAACTTTTACAGAAGCTTCACCTCCTGCACCAACGTTATCACTGTTAATTTGTCATAACATTTTAACGTATCGATTTCCCCCCACAGCCTATGGAATTAGACGGGGGCAAGGCGCGGCGGCAGTGACTTCGAATTGCACCCTTGCCTCTTGCCTTTTCGAATGTAGTTGGAATAATCTATAGTAGCGACCGACAGTGCGAAATCTTTTGCAAAATGTTAAACTACTGGCAGCCGTTGACCGTGAATGCTGTGTATTTTTACAAGGATTTCCCTTTGCTGATGTGATATTTTAGGCAATTTCCTTCTTTAGAAAAGGGTCATACTCTTAGCCAATAGCTTCATCATGCCAATCATGACTCCTTTAGTTGCAAATCCAAGATAATCAGAACTTAAATACATTTTATTTTACAGCGATTCCGGGTAAATCCTTGAAGCCACAAATTACACTGTATCAGTATTAATCTGTAAGGCATTTTTGATACCATGCAGGGTTTTATCAGCTCTGCAGAAAAACAGGTTACAGTTTTTAACAGCCATGCTGTTGTTATTTAAAAGTAAAGATCACGGTAAAATTACTGTTCAGTTAAATATTACGCCCCTGTATACAGCCTTTACCCTGCTTCGCTAATTTATTTTGCACACCACTGATAACCACAGCATTACTATTTGCATACAATTTGCCTAATATATGGTGTGGGTAACATCATTAATTTAACAGACGTTGTAAGTGATTTTGTGGATGTAGTTCAAATGTTAAACATATATACAAGGTATTAGGTTTTAAAAAACATGTTTATTATATTGTTTTAATTTCAGTTTAATCTTGGGCACATGCCGTTGCGTATTTAAAGGCGGTGGGCTCTTTCAGTTGTGATTTCTTTATGTCCCTTTTTGGAAACTATCTTTTATTATATTAAGGGATCCTCCAGATCCCTAACTATGCCACATCAGTTACGAAACATGCAGACTTGGACACTCCGTGCATATTATGTGAAATACCGATGAATTAGTATAACACGTCTGCATAAATAAGCCGGCCTTTTCCCTCTGTGCACACGTTCCAGGAAGATTTCTCCTTCTTACTGTTTGATCGTGAGGGGCAAGCTTCCTTATGCATCTGTGTTTGTAAACATTTGTAATGCGGCTGTGCGCCTGTGTGTTGTACACCCCGACAGAGAAAAGGAACATCAGTGTGAATAGTGGATGAACTAAAAAGCTTGCTATTGCCTTGAATGGAAGTGTGTACCTTTCCAAACTCTCTTCGGACATCCAGAGCATGCCAATTACATGTTCATTATATGTTGACTTCCCCTCCTGGGGAGCAAGTAGTTGCTTGGACTGATGGCATCCACTGCTCCCCACCCCTAACTCCCCAGGAGGTCCTAGGAAGAAAAAGGCGCCAGCCAAGTTAAGGATCTCATTTCCATTGGATCTCTTCTCAGCAGTCACTCGTGGAACAGAGAGCTCTGAGCCATCTCTACCGCAACCCTAGATGTCTGACAATAACTGGATGAGGCCAGCTAAAAAACAAACTCATCTTCCAAGACTGAATGAAGAAAGACTTTACATACACAGGCATATGTGTCATTTGCAAACACTAGACTACAGTAAGCAAAAAGTGCGTGCCCATTTGGAGACATACACATTTGTCAGGAGGAATGCAAATGGAAAGGGTGGGGCACGGGTGACTGCAGTGTGGATGTGCCGAGTCTGGGAGTGCTCGGTGCCTAGCGGAACAGAGCCCTGGACTTCACACACCGCAAGAATCTCTTAATGGGTCATGCTCTGGAGTCGATTAAAGGGCCAAAGCTCTCGTTCTTCAAGATTCCTGGGTGAATGAGCAATGTTCACCTGTGTCTGAGTTTAATATGAACCATTCTGTGAAAGAAGAGGAAGGTGCAGATGGCTGTGTGCACCAAAGACACCACTTGCTCTTAAAAAAAAGAAAAAAAGATGATAAAGGGAAAAAAATAAAAATTTATCGGTGAAATCACTCCGTAGACTTGTCTGTGGTAACCCAGTAAATGAATTCTTGAGGTGTCTGGAGATCACGTGGCTAGATTTGGACTTGTTTGCCAGCAAAATCCGAGGGCCTACCAAGTGCACAGCCTTTCCGCCCTGCAAGCACCCCTCCCGTATTGATTAGGTGTTGCTTCGTGACAGGCCAAGGTTCTTTGTAGGGATGCTTATCTTCTTCTTTTTATTATTGAAAAAGAAAGCAGGGAAGATAGATGCAGCAAAGGGCTCATTCTAAAAAATAAGAGAGGAAAAGGAAACCACTGTGATAGCAAAATCACAATGTTCAAAAGCCTGGTGAAAATTGTAGTTAAGCCATTGTGACAGTGGCCGACTTCTCACTGCGAAGGACGAAGGCCGGCATCCAGGGTTTGTAGTTTTTATGTGGTGTCTCACAAGTAGCCTAATTAGAGGCGAGCTTGCAAACGGGCAGTTATACAGGAAGAGACTTAAACTCACTAAACTGTTATATAAATAGAAAGTTCAAAGGTCTGTGTGGGGCCGTCCAGGCTGGGAAGGGGCCATGTGCGGGCCAGGCTTCTCCTCCCCCGGGGCTGCCCCAGCGGCCCCGCTTTCCCCAGTTTCCCTCAGCCATGGGGGGCGGGGACCCTGCTCTCCAGACAAAAGTGAACTGTTTCAGCTCCAGCTGGGCACGGCCCATGCACTGCAGCAGCCCGGCTGCTTCCCCCTGCTCTGCGCGCACAGATCTTGGAGGCCTCCTGTGCTGCAATCCTCCGGAAGAGTGGAAGAGGCCTGTTTATGGATGGGAAGGTCGGGGAGAGACAGGGAACGGAACGCAACCTTGGTCTACCTGGGGGTGGCAGGAATGTGGAGGGGGTGGGGCGGCGCCTCCAGGTTGCCAGGATTTCTCTCTCTCTACCTCCAGTCATTTATCTTTCCCCCTCCCCCTCTGTTTGTTTTCCACTGCAAGGGAGACAGTCAGTGGTCTGTTTTTTGGCTGGTACAATATGCATTCTCCGGCTTGTTTGAGCATTCATTCAGCAAACCACTTGGGCTTGAGTTTCTTAAGGGAGTATATGGGAGGGCGAGACTCAAGGTGGTGAAATTAGCTAGTGATGAGGTCTCCTCCACACCCCGCTGAAACCCCCAAAGATAAATGCTGTCCCCGTAAATCTTAAAAGGCACATACGTCTATTGGACAAGGAAGAAAATTATCTCATGTTGGAAATCAGTTTAATGATACATGAATTGTTTTGCTAATGATTCAGTCAAGCATTTAACAACTTTAAAATATACAAATCAAGATTGAAAACAACTGCCTCAAATATGAATCTGTCATTGTAGACATAAATGAGATTCCAAACATTTAAGCTTTTTGTAGATGGATAAAAATTATATTGTATTTAAACATGCTAATTATTGTTGAATAGAAATGGTTTTAATGTGCTGAACCTTTATTTCATGCCCATTATGCTTAGCTGAGACTATTTCTTGCATGAAAAATCTGCACATATTTAACAATTTCAGAATCGTAAAAGCCCAATAAAATGGCCATCTCTGGAACAATCTAGAAGCTGTAGTCCTATGAGCTTATAGCTCATACCTCAGAAAGGGAAACTACCACATACTTGATTAGCTTGTCATGTAGACAAAACAACTGGTACAGTGACTACGTTTTTCACTTTTAATTTTGTCTTTTTCTGATTGCTGTGGGATAAAGAAAGAGATTTTAAAAACTTGTGTACTGATAATGGAAAGAAACGTGTTGCTGATTTAAGAACTCAAGACTGCAACCTGGAGAAACCTTTTTGAGGAGTGTGTGTGTGTGTGTGTGTGTGTGTGTGTGTGTGTGTGTGTGTGTTTCACCTGTGTCGGTAGTAGGACGCATCATCGTTGTTGCTACTGTTATTTGGGTGTTTACTCTGTGCCCCAAACATGACGGAGTAACTAGTGCTTTAAATACTCAGTCTCACTTAATCCTTCAGATTCAGTGATGGGACCTCTTATGGGACCTATTATGAGATGGGACCTATTATGATTTCCACTTTTGGATGAAGAAATGGAGGCAGTAGCTACTCAGTGATGCAATTCAGGTTCCAGCCTAGATGGAGCTGATCCCAGAGCCTGCACCAGCAACAGCTGACATATTGTCTGAGCCTTTCCAACAGGTGGGATCCTTCTCCATACATCATCTCATTCGGTCATTGTGAATCAGAACGTACACGTGCTATTCCCATTTCACAGATGAGCAAACAGCCCTGGAGAGGTTGATTGACTCACCTAACTTCACACAGCCTGGTTAGTAGTAGGGCTGGGTCAGGAATCCACATCTCCCAATTTCCAGCTCAAGTGCCTTTCTGCAAAACCTCATTGCCTATTATTTATTGTTACTGTGTGGGTTCGAGCATTTAGCTCTCACTGAAGCAAATGGATTGGATTGTGTATATGATGCTTGTGTAAAAAAAAATCTGTGGAATTACCATGTGATCGACTAGCCATGGAACTCTGCTTTTTTCTTTTAATTGAATAAGGAACAATTTATGTAATGGTACAATCTCTTAGCACTTCTTTTATGGATGCCCCTTTAATGAAAACGTATGAATGGCAAATTACAATATATATGTGTATTGTAATTTGCCATTCATCTATATTGTATGTATAATATGTGTACTGATAATGGAAAGAAACGTGTTGCTGATTTAAGAACTCAAGACTGCAACCTGGAGAAACCTTTTTGAGGAGTGTGTGTGTGTGTGTGTGTGTGTGTGTGTGTGTGTGTGTGTGTGTTTCACCTGTGTCGGTAGTAGGACGCATCATCGTTGTTGCTACTGTTATTTGGGTGTTTACTCTGTGCCCCAAACATGACGGAGTAACTAGTGCTTTAAATACTCAGTCTCACTTAATCCTTCAGATTCAGTGATGGGACCTCTTATGGGACCTATTATGAGATGGGACCTATTATGATTTCCACTTTTGGATGAAGAAATGGAGGCAGTAGCTACTCAGTGATGCAATTCAGGTTCCAGCCTAGATGGAGCTGATCCCAGAGCCTGCACCAGCAACAGCTGACATATTGTCTGAGCCTTTCCAACAGGTGGGATCCTTCTCCATACATCATCTCATTCGGTCATTGTGAATCAGAACGTACACGTGCTATTCCCATTTCACAGATGAGCAAACAGCCCTGGAGAGGTTGATTGACTCACCTAACTTCACACAGCCTGGTTAGTAGTAGGGCTGGGTCAGGAATCCACATCTCCCAATTTCCAGCTCAAGTGCCTTTCTGCAAAACCTCATTGCCTATTATTTATTGTTACTGTGTGGGTTCGAGCATTTAGCTCTCACTGAAGCAAATGGATTGGATTGTGTATATGATGCTTGTGTAAAAAAAAATCTGTGGAATTACCATGTGATCGACTAGCCATGGAACTCTGCTTTTTTCTTTTAATTGAATAAGGAACAATTTATGTAATGGTACAATCTCTTAGCACTTCTTTTATGGATGCCCCTTTAATGAAAACGTATGAATGGCAAATTACAATATATATGTGTATTGTAATTTGCCATTCATCTATATTGTATGTATAATATATATATATATATATATATGGCAAAACTCAAGTCCTTGAGAACTGTCCATTTAAATTCGAATGCCCTAATTTTGAAGATTTGGTACCTGAACTTAAAGAAGACCATGGTATATTGTCTAGTTAATTGGGTGCCTCAAAGCTGGGCATAGGAGGTTGATAACATTTCTTTCCAAAGCTTTGTAACTTACCACATCTATCATTTGATTTGATCCTCACGATAACCATGTGGGTTTGTCAGGACTGGTCTTACTGGCTCCATTTTGTAGACACGAAAACTGAAGTTCAGAGAGGTTAAGTGACTTGCCTAAGTTTTCACAGTGTGTGGATGGTCTTAGGATTTGTGTTTATTGTTCTTTTCACTGCGTCACTACTGTTGCATTAAGTCGTTTGTGTTTAAATATCCACACCGCTTCCTAGGGAATGGTGTACGCCCTCTCGCATCATTCAGCACAGTGCCTTTCTCATTACAGGTGCTCCAGAAACATGTGTTGATTGATATGAGAGCCCCATCAGCTCCAAGAGTGCTCTATGCAAATGCTTCTGTCTTCCAAAGACAGTTGCTCAGATCCTGGTGGTAATACCGCCCCTCTGCCTGCTTGATAGTGTTTTTTTTGTTGTTGTTGTTGTTGTTGTTGTTGTTGTTTTGTTTTTCGTGGTACGCGGGCCTCTTACTGTTGTGGCCCCTCCCGTTGCGGAGCACAGGCTTCGGACGCGCAGGCTCAGCCGCCACGGCTCCCGGGCCGCCCGGCTCCGCGGCATGTGGGATCCTCCCAAACCCGGGCCCAGCCGCTCCGCGGCACGTGGGATCTTCCCGGACCGGGGCACGAACCCGCGTCCCCTGCATCGGCAGGCGGACTCTCAACCACTGCGCCACCAGGGAAGCCCCTTGATAGTGTTTTAATTGTAACTTTTTGAAGGTCTCCTAGCCAGTGTGGTCTCTTGTGCAGAAAGTAACGAGAAAGAAGGATGGTAACCAAGGAAAGCTTAATAGGAAAAGGCAAAACTCGAACCCCTGTTATTTATCAGTGTGCTTAAAAAAACAGATTTCTATGAATTCTAAGATATGCTTAGAACTGAAAAAAACCAGCTCTGAAAGTAGAGGGGTACAGGACTGGTGTGGTGTCTCAATCTGTGCAGAGAACGTTGAAGAAGAATGTGTGACAAAAATCTGAAGAAGAATTGAGTGGTCGGAGGGTTGGGAATCCTCCAGCTTTCCTTGAGTTTCAGCCTTTATGACTTGTATTTCATCGTGAGAAGCCTGTTTTTCTACTTAACTGTAGCAGATCCACGCCATAAATTACCATGACTGTTAAACAAAGGTCCAGCACTGGGTTCCTCTAATGTAAAACTTTTATGTTGCACTTTAATGAAATTTTATATGCATGTTCAAAGCGAGGCACACTTTATACCATGGAGAGGGCGGTGCTCGGAATTGTTGAATTTATTTTAAAGTAAATCTTTTCGATGACCTTAGCTGCTAACATCCACCTACTTACTGAGCTGAGAAAAATGATCTGAGTGCTTAAATAAAATGGCATGGTTTAAGCAGGGCTGACAATGGCCCTCCAGCTAGAATCTGATTTTGATTATGGATTGCTTAGTTTATGGAATGCTATTTTTCATATACCTGTGCATTTTGCTTCATCTTGGAAAGAAAATCAGCCAGTGATTGAAAGTAATCTTTGATTTGGTTGTTCAATAGGCTTGTGCTGGTCTAGGAAGGTATAAAGGCCACACACTGGGAAATGAGCTAAGGAAACAGGTTGCGTTTTCATTACAAACTTAAAATCACTCATCTGTTTATTTTTTCAATGTTCATTTTGCTGGAGAAAAGGAAAAGAAGAAACCCATCACTTCCATCCTGTAAAGAATGGGTTTTTTTTGCTTAGATTTCCAAATAATAGTTCTTTGCATCATCGGCCGGCTTCAGTGAAAACCAGGTCTCAGTAGCAGATACTGGTGGCCTTGATTAAACCATATTCCTGGAGTCCAGATTTTGTGTTTTGTAGGCCACATATCTCCTGGCAATAGCATTGAAATGGTTTCTTTTTTATATAAATAAAAAATAAAACCCTACTCATCTGGTAGTGGTGCTGCATCGTAACCTGGGCTTTAACAGTCACTGGGAGAAGTTTCTTAGGAGTCCGATGTCTCCTTGGTCTTTGGGTCTCTAGTGTGATTTGATCAAACCAACCCACCAGAAGGAGCGTGTTACGAGGACACTTTAACCTTCTGACTGTGGCAGTATGTACACGACGACCTAACTGTCTGGTGAACAACGAGAAATGCAATCGTAGAGGCTTTATTTCTCCCTCCAGGATGTCAGTCAACTAATTTTTTTTAAAATAAATTAATATTCCAAAGGGACTGGTGGTTCCACGCCAGGTCGGCACAGCCACAGTAACTAAATTAAATTCCAGCGTGATGGATGTTTCTGATGAAGTGCCATGGAATCCTGGAGAGGTCTCATCAATTAGCCATTATTTATTTGCTGGCAAAAGGCTTGGCTCAGGTGTGTAGATATTCATCAGTTCCTCAAACCCAGTGTTTCAAGACTGGAGGGCCCTTCACCATCATCTGGTCCAGCCTCCTGTTCATACACATGTGGAAACCGAGGCCCAGGATGGGAAAATAGCTTTGCCCAAGGACGTACAGTCCATACGTGACAACGCTAGGTCAGGTCCGGAGCTCTCGTGTCCTGGTTCAGTATTTGTCACCCTCTCCAGAACTGTCTGCACTGTGTACCTGCTCTGTGCCCAACGCTTTGCTAGGCAGTCACTTTTAGGGGGAGATAAAGGAATGTAGAAGATGACCTCTGGCCCCGCTGACTTGACAGTGGAATGTAGACCTCGATTGGGGGAAATAGTGTGGCATGGATGTAAGTAAAATAGGAATTCAGGGAGAGAGAGAGAACGTGAGCTAGAGGAGGAGAAGCAGTCCTCCTCAGTGCCCAGAGTGAAATGGAAAGCCAGAAATGGGGGCTGTTTAGAAGACCAGGAGCAGCCAACACTTGCAATTAAACAGTTGCCTTTGGACCCGGAGTTTACTGCTTGAATAGTAGCTCACGTTCATCACATAGTTGCTGAAGTTATGTTTTGCTGTGTGAGTGGAGTGTTCTCAGTACCACTGACCACCATTTGCTGTGGGACAACCACAAAATTCTGGACAATTATTTGACTGTCTGAATTATGTAAATATCGATGCAAGCATTCTTCAAAGAAATATCAAATGAGAGTTTGTTTTCCTGAATCAGTTGAAACAAATGTTTGTAAGTTGGCACAATTGCTGGCAAAGTAGCTATTTTCGAAAGAAGCGTATATCGTGGCTCTTGCGATGTACCCAGATATATCTGTTCTTTTGTTCTTTCTCCTTTTTAAAAACAAATCATTAGCTCATTTTTGTGGAAGGTGTGTATTGATGTTTTTCCTTCAGTCTTTCTTTTTCCTAAAGCGTAAGTTGGTGCCTTGGTACCATCTGATTGGTGTTTACATCTCTGTTTATTTTATTTTTATTTATTTTATTTATTTTTTAACATCTTTATTGGAGTATAACTGTTTTACAATGGTGTGTTAGTTTCTGCTTTACAACAAAGTGAATCAGTTATACATATACATGTGTCCCCATGTCTCTTCCCTCTTGCGTCTCCCTCCCTCCCACCCTCCCTATCCCACCCCTCTAGGTGGTCACAGAGCACCGAGCTGATCTCCCTG
>NC_041234.1:116637738-116651390 GCF_002837175.3 Physeter macrocephalus
TATACGTCCATGCCACTCTCTCACTTCGTCACAGCCTACCCTTCCCCCTCCCCACATCCTCAAGTCCATTCTCTAGTAGGTCTGCATCTCCATTCCCGTCTTACCCCTAGGTTCTTCAGGACCTTTTTTTCTTCTTAGATTCCACCATATATATGTGTTAGCATACGGTATTTGCTTTTCTCCTTCTGACTTACTTCACTCTGTATGACAGACTCCAGGTCTATCCACCTCATTACAAATAACTCAGTTTCGTTCCTTTTTATGGCTGAGTAATATTCCATTGTATATATGTGCCACATCTTCTTTATCCATTCATCTGTTGTAGATCTGTGTTTATAATGAATTGTTTCGGCCACCAAATAATTCTTTGTCTGGCTGTCTCATCCTTCGAATCTCAGCTCTGTCTCTGGGAAGCCACTAGCTACGATCCTCATATACCTCCTCTGTCCCCAAACTCACATACTCTTGCCCCGTCGGGTTAGACACCCTTCCTCTGAGCTGCCATACTGCCCTGAACAGACTTCCAATGCACCTGAGTTGTTTTGAGGGGTGAGAACGTGTCTTTTATTGGTGTAATCCTAGTGTCTGGCTCAGAGTAATAGCCTAATGCAGCCAATTCAGAGTGCAGCATTGTTGGCTTATCCAGTTCATTCAGGCGCCGTGCTAGGTCTTCAAAATATTACCTCTAGGTGGGAAGCCATAATGAATCACATTAATAATAATGAGTGAAAATAATAATTAGAGCTTACATTTCCTATGTGACAGCTCTGATTTGTGTTATCTGAGTTCCCTATTTTACAGGGCAGGGAAACTGGGACAGAGGGGTTCAGCGACTTGCCCAAGGTCACACGGATAATATGCTGCAGAGCAGCAGCCCATGATGATACCCTGGGAGAGACGCTAGAATAGTGGCAAAAGCCCTGTGTGCTTCGGGGCTCGGCAGCGGACTGGGCTGATGAGGCCTTTGTCACTCATCTTTAGTATTTACAAGCCAGCATTGGGTTGAAGTCCATAACCACATATGAGGTGTAACTGACCTGATATCTACTCCAACAAGAGATGCTCGATTCTGCTCCTCATTGGTGTAAGCACGAGAGTCGGTGCTTGGGAGGAAGATGCATTGAACATGGGCTCGGTGAGGGTGGAGTTTTTTGGGGGGGCGGTATTATTTACCACTGCATCTGCAGTGCTTAGAACAGTGGCACACAGTAGGTGCTCAGTTACTTTTTGTTGAATAAATAAATGGGTTGATATACAGTAACCTGCTTAATGCTTTGTGTGATCAAGTTTGTGAAGAGATAGTTCAGAGGTGCAAGAATGAGGTCTAAGAGAAGATCTAAAATCCCGATGGTCAGGCAGGTAGGTACAGGTAGACGTGTTCAACAGATAGGCTCCTGAAATAGCATGCTTATTAAAGTTTTATTAAAGTAAATCTCTTTATGTGCATCTGCTTGCTGGGAATCCTGCGGGGAATTCTTTGTTGATGAACATAATTTCTCCTAACTTATCAAATTTGTGATTTTAGATTGTTACGTATAGCAGTTCCTTTTTGCGAGGTGCACCTACGTTTAGCGTCTATGACAATGCTGTAAGGGTAATTTTGCAGACTTTTTTTAAAAAAGGTGTCTTAAATTGTTACTGTCATCAGAATGAGGCTTTCATGTAGTACAAAGGTGGAGGGGAGAGCATGCCTTCAACATTTGCTGAATATTTGTCTCCATACTTTTATAGCGTGTTTTCCTCTGAGCCTGCTGCCTTGTGCGTGTTTTTTGTTTGTCCTTCCCTCCCTCCCTCCTTCCTTCCTTCTTTCTTTGTTTTAAAAATAGTTCCTGCTTTGGAGGCTAACCTAGGATTTGGGTTTTCCTAACGTATTTTTAGACCGAACACATTTTCTATTTATGCCTCTGGAGGATTCAGATTGCAGTTCCATCTCAAGGATGTGCAGAAAAGTTTCCCTATGTGTTCATTTTGCAGCACTCTGTAAGATGGTTTGAGAGCCAGCGTAAGAGAACTCGTATTTGCCAAGCACTATGTTCCATGCTTTACACACACCACCATATTGAACAAGCACCCCAGAAGATAGGTGTTCACAGAGTTGGACATCAGCTGTATCAGAGTTGATGGGTAACTTAAAACTTCAAGATTAATTAAAATTAACCTTGGGGAAAAAACCCTCTAAGTATTATTTTTTTGTTTTGTTTTTACAGTACACACTTTTAAAGGTCATGAGATGCAGGTCAAGGAAGACAGAAAGATAAAAGGTGTTGAAGAAATCTAGGACATTTTAGTGGAGGTAAAGCACCCAGTTAGCTAAATTAACCAGGCATTAAGGTACATATTTGGAGGAGAAACTGTAGATACTTATGGGTTTTTAATAAATTAGGTCTCATAATCAGCAATGAAACATATCCAAGTATTAAAGATCCAGGAGGAATGCAAGAGCCATGATGGTCTTTTTAAAAAAGTTAACTACTGAATATTAACTATATCCCTTTTGCTACAATTAGACGTTTTGGCCGATTAGTTTTTTGCAGTTCCGTAGCAGTTTAAACTTTAAACAGTTCACAGGTATTCAGACTGCGAGTGATAAAAGTTCCTATCAAGAATGGTGAAGACGATTATGGTTGGATTCTGATTAGCATTTTACCCTGAAATTACAATGAAATGCCAAGGCACACTCTAATGCCATTGAAAAATGACACCAGTGGCAGACTTCTACCACAGGCTTTTGTAAACAATCACAGTTACTCATATATTTTGAACGAAAAAATGGAAATTTGATGAACCTATTTCAAGAGGCTTGAAAAGTTAAAGTGAATTCTAACTGTAGATTAGTAGCAAATGATGACAGCAGAGCCAGTATTACCTCAGTTGATTAATTTATAAGGATACTGGTCAATGATTTTAACCAACAGCTATGCATAGTAGAATCCTAATGGGATCTGTCTGTTAAAATTACATAAAGTAGGGCATTTGATTTATTTCATAGTTTCTCAAAGCTCAATTTTAACTGCATACAAATAATGCATTAGTCACCCGGGATAAATGACACATTGAATAAAGTTGTGATTTTGTCTGCTTCACCTAATCTGATTTAGCACAGGATTACATCTGGCTCCTTAGTTTCTTCCTATCCTAAACGTTTGTAGTAGAGTGGGATCTTTACGTCGCCTGTTTCGTGCCTCATCAGAGGAGACTGGATCATATAGGCCTTGCCCTGCCTCTGGGTTTCTGGGGTGTGTAAAGAATGCCTTCTGGTTTGGGTGTAGCATTAAGAACTGCCATAGCTACAGCTAGGCAGCAAAACGGTTTATAGACGTTGCCCCTCTTAATACACGATTAGCTGAAAGATTGCATTTGGGGTTGGTAACGAATTTGAGACTGGTTAAGCATTCAAGCCTGAAATATGTGTTATGGAAAGTAAATTTAGCAAAATAGCCCTGAAATCACTAAAATTCACTCTACCAAGTTAAAACGCGGGAGGACACCAAACTTCGCCTAGGTGCCCAACGGTAGTCCACCATTTCCAATGCCCTTGACCCTGGCGTTGGGGAGTCTTTTCCTTGGACTGTGAATGCTACCGTGGCTGCTCCAGGGAAGTACATGCCTCTGAGTCTTACAGTGTCACCCATCCAGTTTCAGTGCCAAGTCCTGACTACCTTGTACACTCTGGTCACCATTATTGCCGTCTTTCTTTGGGTTCCTTGCCTCAGTGGAAGATGGAAAGGTGAGTTTGTCCAACAGGGAACCTTCGAAATCTGTTCGGCCTGCAATTGCATACCAAAATTGGAAGAAGGGGGGAGATTTTAAATTCATGGCTGGCTGGAAATATGTAGGCTTAGATTTTTAAGATTTAAAAAACACGATTAGTAGAAAGTCCGTAGAGCTTCATGGACGTCAGATAACTCTTAAGAACGAAGGCAGATGATGAAGTATGGGGTAAGTTTCCTGAAATTGAACATAATCATAAAAATTCAAGGAAAAGCAATATATTCTGCAAAATTTATGAGTTTTTTGGTGGGGAGAGTTTGCAGAGCTTGACAACCCCCAGTGCATCTGGCCTGGCACATTCCTGTTTGTAATGAGAACCTTATGGGGTGCTGGGCCTCGGTTTTCTCAGGCAGGCCTGCTCCCCAGGGGTATCCTAAATGATATGCGAGTCAGAACTTCATGGCTCATGGCATTTCTCAGAGATGTTTTAGTTAAGCTGCCTCACCCAGCTACAGGGGCAGAAGTTGGGAAACGAGTCCCCTCATAAATCTTCATTGAGCTTTAATTAATTAATTATTTTTTGTTTTGCTGTCGTTCATAGGAATTAGAAAGGGGGAAAGTAACTGAATAATGTGCCTATATGACTCCACAGAAATGGTCCAGGTTCTTGGGTTCGTGTGACACACATTCATTTAACAGCAACAACGACAGAAAACTGCAGAGGTGTAAATACTGGTACGGAGAAGTTGAACCTACAGAGCCAAGAACAGAAGGAAGCAAAAGGTGCAATGCCAGCGTTAGGGCTACTTGTGCAGTTTTCTTGTGTCTCCTCTTTCCTTCTCTTTCCTTTTATTCCCCACAGGCTGGGAAAGTTTGGAATCCATCGCGGTCTCACTTGTGAACTTGGGCCTCACCTTGTGGGCTCTGTGGGGTGGTCTGGCTGCCAGGTCATGAAATGGGGATTTGTGAATTCGTGTTTGTTCAAACGTGTGCCAGCACCTGGATTTCCTGAATGAAGTTCTGATGTTACTTTTTTCTCAAAAGGAGTTCCAGCTATTTTAGTGGTGGTGATTGGGGGCGGGGCAAGCCCACGTTGAATGGGCTTGTGTAATGTGGATCCTTTAACTCGCTTCGCCTCTCCTGGGACTTCGGGCTCCTCTGTCAGCGTGCCCGGAGCCCAGCCAGACCTCGGCAGCCATGAGGAAGAAGCCTGACGCTACTTCCAGCTCCGCAGCGCTCCGTGCTCTGTCACCACCCCCCCCCGCCCCCGCCCCCGCGTCTGTCTTTTGGATTCCTGACATTTCTTCCTATAAACGGCATAGTAGTTGCAGTTTTATGCACTTCCTCGCGTAGGTCTAATGCATTGAGAACAGGACTGCGCCTCGCGTGAGCATCACCGGCCTCTTCACTGTCTTCCTTTTAATCATACCTGTTACATGTGATAAATTTTCAGGCTTGTTTACCCTTTATTTGTGAGCTGGGATACTTACGGCAGTGTTTCGAAAGGGGAAAAACAACACTGCTTTCTGGGAGCCGTTTCACTAATTTCTCCTAAAGACTGTTTGTGCATTTTATGAGAGCAATGTTTAAAAGGTTGTAGTGAATGAGGCAGCCTACACTGGAAGAAAAGAAAACATATTCTGGGGACAGAAGCCTTTAATATCTTGCAAGCTGTTGCATTGAATTCCAAGTTTCCGGTCCCAAACTGTCGTGGCATCTTGAATTTAAACTGTCAAGTTATTAGACCTTCATGTTCAACAAAATGGAAAGACATTGGAAATTCTAGCCGTTTTGCTTTGGCAGATTAAGCCGCACTTGTTTACGTGGCCGGCGTTTAATAATAAGGCTGAATTTTCATAAATAGACGATGGGTGATGGGGCCTTCCTAGAGTCAGTACGGATACTCTGTATCCCTCTGGAACTATTAAGAGGAGAATTAAGGCTCTCCGTGAGCTACAGTATTTTTTTCCCCATAACGATAATCTCCCATTTAAACCCTGAACTGTAAGAATCAGAAAAGCTATGAAAATAGAAAGAGAAATAGGAGCAATCTTCATGAATCCACGTGAACTACGTAGAGTAGTTCTCATGATGGTGGAGGGGAGAGGAGAGGTGCTGTCTGCTTCCCCGGAGCGCCTCCTCCCAGACCCACGTCCCGGCGCTTGTGGAGAGCCTTAGAGCTTCAGACCTTAACGGGGATCGGAGCTACGCCAGCTCCTTGGTCATCGCCTCCCCTCACTCTCCCTAGCAGTGCTTACCCAGCTTCTGCTGGTCCAAGAAAGAAAGACAAAACCAAACCAAAACCAAAATGGGAGGAGAGTAAAACTCCCTCTCAAGGCAGCCAGTTCCTTCATATCTGGGCAGTTCTGCTACACATGCCGTCATCTGTGTGCAAGGGCCTCTCCGAGCCCCCAGCCCTTGCTGGAGGCCCCACAGAGGAAGTGTAATGTCTTCTGCTCTCGTCAGCCCTCCCCGGGTCTGAGGGCAGCCCTGCCGTGTGCACTGTGTTCTCATTTCTCAGGGCAGGACGTCCCAGCACTGGGATAATGGCCTGCAGAGACTCACGGAGACCCTGTCTAGATACGCGTGTGGGAGGTGGCCGGGCCCGGAAGGCTCGAGCTCTATTTTTAGGGTAGATGGAACCAAGCGAGGCCTCGCCGCCTGGTCCACACACACTTTTTCAGAAGGTCGGTGGAAGAGCAGATCCTTACCAGCCTTTGCCCGGGGAAACCTCCCTCTGGGTATCTTTCCCTTTAACTGCCACAATATGGGAACCCCAGAGGATCGAAAGGCTAACAGGAGCTTTTCCAGGAGGAGTCAGATAACTAATGTTGAACCCCGGTGCCTCCTGGGAAACTGCATCTGTCTCCCTGTGGCCATGTTGGCCTGCACCTGGGAGATGACCATGGATCCCGTGTATGGAGTGGCCGCTGCATATCAGGCCGTCCTCCGAACGCTTTCCACATGTAAACTCTTCAGCCTTCCCTAACCCTGTGAGCTGGTAGTCGTGTTCATGATTGCCATTTTTACGATGGGGGAAGTCAGGCCTGAGAGAGGTTAAGTCACTCGCTCAAGATCACACAGGTAGGTAGCGTAGGTAGCGGCAGAGCTGGGGTTCAAACCCTGGCACCATAACACTGCCCTGCAATACAGCTCCTCAGAGGCAAGGCGTGAGGTGTTGCTCCGCTCTGGCCACCTCTGCACAAACTACTACTCGGATGGTGTGAAAAGCCCCTCTTCCTCTGGCTGTGACCATGGCTTCATCTTGCAAGATGGAGATTGGATCCGAATAGCGTTCCACTCTGACACGATATCCTTGAGTGGTCCCGCTCTCCTTGCAACGTGTACGAAAGCCATCTTTGCGATGGGTGAACTTCTAAGTGTTGTGTTGGTCCCCTGAGGAGGAGAACGGGCATTCATCCATTCCTTCATTCATCACATGTGTGGTAGGTGTCTCCACGGGCCAGGCAAGGGGGATCTCGTGATGGCCATTGCATACATGGCCCCTGGAGCCGGATCATTAAATGCTTAAAGTAGGATGAGAGTTGGGCAGAGGTCCATTGGTTCTCTAAGGCGCCCTAAGTCATATCTGAAGATCCTTCCAGTCGCAGGGATTGTGGCCCTCTTTAAGATGACAAAAACAGATACTCCGGGCCCACCCTTGAGGACCACTGCCCTGGTTGATTCCTGCGGGAGGTTTATGGGAAGGAGATCGACAGGACAAAGGATTGGCCGGAGCCACAGCAAACCATTTCCAAAGACACTATTCTGAAAGGGCTTGAGTCATCAATCATATGGTGAGACGCATGGCCCAGGGCATCTGGCTTTCTTTGTGGCTGCCAGGAAGCTAGACTGACCCAGCACTGCCTTGAATAATTTCTTCAGTGTCTAGTACTCATTATTTCCACCTGCTGTGTGAGAGGGATCTTAAGTCAAAATATAGCCCCTATGACATTGCACCGCATTGTTGATTACTGCAACCTTTCCGTCAGTATTCAGCAAACCACCTCCTGTACTGCACTATTGATGAGTTATTGCAAACCCCTGAATCCAGCTGTACAGTATGAAGTCTTTTTGCTAAAGGGACTCTAAATTGATAAAGAATTTTTTCACACATCTTTGTCATAGGGCATGTCCGTAGCTCTTCATAGGCATCCTAAGATGAATAGTTTCTTGCTACCAAACGCTTTTTAGAAATATTTAGTTTAGATTCCAGACTAGAGACTCATCTTGACTTGGGCAAATCGTCTGTTAAAGAGACTTTAGATTCCATTTTGTTCTGGGCGAGTCTTGGCCCTGGAGTATGGGTTTTGCTAATAAGACCAAACAGAGCCAGCTGTGTTCTTCCAGAGAGCCACCTTGAGTATCAGCAAGGGTGACAGATGACAGCCTTTGCGTTAAGAAGTTGATTGTACGTAATTGGGCAGTGGTCTGTTGTATTTGCAGTGCTTCGTCGGCGTGGCCTGTCCCTCCTACAAGAGAAGTTAATACATGACCGCCCTGAGCAATGACCCCACATATGACTGAGCTTTGATGGGGAGGGGAAGGGGTGGCTTGTGGTGTTGGGTCACTTTCCACTTGAGTGGACCTTACCTCGTGGAGTTTTAGGTAGAGGAGGATGTATGTCTGGCGTTTAAGCTAAGACTGGATGACCCTTATCAGGAACGTTGTAGAGGGGATTCCAGCATTAGATAAAGGTTGAACTAGATGACCTCTGAGGTTGTTTCAACTGCTGAGTTTTTGTGACACTTTAAAATTCCTCAGGGGGAAACCTGCAGTAGAGGGCATTGGCTGTGAGTCTCAAGCTTGCAGTTGTTGGAAAATAACGCTCAAGTCAAATCGCATTAAATTCACTTTAAATTTTAAAAGTATAGAGCTCACAATGTTTTGCCTGACTTTGGGGGCGTGGGGTGTGAGGGGGAGAACCCGAAGATTACTGCCACATAAAATGCAAAAAACAATGAAAACAGCATCGACAGTCCAAAGTTTAAAAAAAAATCTGTTTTAATTAAAAGGATTGGGAATCACTGACATATATAGGCTTTTAAAATCTTTCTTGGCCGATTTGCGAGCTCGACACGTGGAGCCTATTGGCATTTTAACGGCACCTTATCTAAACAGAGGCTGTGCAGCCGGTGGCTTCGTGCGGGGACCTGACTGCATTTGGCTGTTGACGGGCTTGCTACAGAACACGGTTGACTGTTCTCCGGGTCAGGAGTGAGGTGTCAGCATCTCTCACAATGGAGAATGGATAGTTACCTCCCTCTTCCCCGCTCACTTTCTGTGTGTTTTTGAAATAAAGCCTAAGCATCTTTTTCATCTTCGTAACATCACGGACTAAATATTGCAGTCTTTAAACACATCTTTAGGTGAAAGTACTCATAGCAGTTTCGGGTTCAGTTTGGCTAGTGGTGAACGTCTGTCCTCCACTCGTGTAGACGGAATAACACAAAGCGGAAGAAACTACAAATTTTTTTTAAAATGGGAAAAAGAGAGCCTGAACGTTCAGAGAGGAATTTGAACCGTTCCTCGTGTCCGTGGGCACATACTCAGCATGTGGCAGTAAAATGGGCCATTCAAGACCTGAGGAAATAAGTTAATAATAATGTTTACCTGTGTGGGTATATATGTAGGTACTTATATCCACATGTGTGGATACACATATAGGTACACCACATACATGCAAGCGTACATAAGCTAGCTGCAGATTCTAGGCTTTCGTGAAACTTGAACTCTTAAGATGTATGCTCCTGATACCCTATCCCACCACCCTCCGTTCGCCTTTTTGTCTGGTTGAGGGCTGTTTTGTCTAAACAAATTATGCCATTATTTTATTTTAAACACTCCTTTTTTTAAAGAAGAAAATAATCAGTGCCAGATGCCCTGAACACTTGTGCATTGAAAGGAAAAAGAAATCATATAAAACAAGCTTACATCTGAGATGCTTCAAAGAGGGAACTTTAACTCTCCAACATTTTTCAGACTTATAAAATCCATTAACGTCCAGGATGCATTCTGGGCCTGCTGCCTGTCTAGAACTATTTTCAAACGCTTTTGGATTCAGCCCTTTTTCCCTCTTTAATTTTGAGACCCCTGTGTGTTTGGAGGGAAATGTAATGCATATGTTTCTGATTCATTTACACTTAACTCATCAAAACGTTGTTTGTAAGAGCCATTTGATGTTCTAGCAGTGTCTGTGCATTTTAAAAAGTAAGCTTTTTAGAACCTTCCACCAGCTCCACTCGCACTTGCCGCGAGAAAGGCATATTTGGCCGAGGGGTAAAATAGGATGCATAAAGGTCCGACCAGGTCGAGTTCAGTTCTGAGTTCCTTAGTGGAACTCACGGGCCTCCGGGTGGCAGGCACTGGGCTGCCATGTTTCTGTGCTGGGTTGACTGGACTTGCCAGGTCACAGGACTCTTTCGGTTCTTCTTAACACTGGCTCAGCTGCCTCTGTTTTGGATGCGGTAAAATGACTTTCTGAGTAAATTTAAACTGAACAGGGAATTGACTCCCCTTAACCAGAACTTTCATTCAACTCTTCGCAGAGGGAAGGCATTTATCCTAATTCGTCATCTGAAATTAAATGTCTTAAAGTGGAAATAACTTCCATGCCTCAGTTATCGTATGTCTGTTACTTTAGACATTACAGCTTTTGCAAGAATGATTATCGCTTCACCTGCAGTCACTTCGTTTTTGTTTTTTTTTTTCTATTTAATAAGGAATCTGGTATAAAATACTCGGAAACAGTCTTGACAAATCTCTTTGATTGCTGCCTGTGGCTCTGGCCTTTTTCCTAAAGTAATTTGTTTATGGTTACAATTACAAAGCCCTCTGACAAGCCCATTCTGTAATGACCCAAACAGTGCCCCAGAGAAGAAGTCTTTGTGTGGAAGTCAAACAGTTGAGTGGAGCATAAAGGCGTCATCCATGGCTAGGGCCGCTGCAGCCATTTATCTGTGTGTGGCCACTACGCACTGGAAATGAACTTGGAATAGACGCGGCCCTAACCTGCTTCCTCCTCACGGGCCGGGCGGTGGTTTGAGGAGCAGGCCTAGGAGCGTGGAGGCAGATCACCAGACCAGGTACCATCCCAGGGGGCCCTCCGATGGTGCCACTGTCACCATCCCTGCCCCCTCTCACAACACGCAGGACGCCTCATTGCAAACCCGGCGCAGCCTCTAGCAATTACTCCAACTTAAGGTACATTCAGGTGTAACTCACTAAAGTTCTGCAGCCTGGGGGGCAGTGGGGAGGGAACACTGAATCATATTTCATATGAGATCGTTTTTCTTATCAAGACGTGTTAACTCTCTATCATAAACATTAAGAAGTCCTTAGAACCAAATTATATATTCCTCTGTGTGTGTGTGTGTGTGTGTGTGTGTGTGTGCGTGAGTGAGTGAGTGAGTGTGTGAGTGTGTGAGTGATCTTCAGGGATTTCCACCCCTGCTAATGCCAATCCTTGGATTTGTCCTGATGTGAAAGCAAGGGCTGCATGACCACCGAGGTTCCCAGTTGGGGCCACGTGGAATTGCACGTGAATATTTCAGATCAGGTTGGACCTGATCGTAAATCCTCATTTTTCGACTTCTGAGCGTGTGGATTCAGTGTAAAGAAGGAAGAGAGCAGTGAAATGAGCTGTGTCCGGGCCTCCCTTGCGCAGAGGTTGAGAATGGCGTCCCTGGACCAGGCCTCGCTCCCTCCATGACCACACTCCACTCTCCCCCGTTGCATCCGTTTTCTGCAGAGTTCATGTCATTGCCAGGTCAGAGCAGTAAACAGGGGCAGGGGGCATCCCACGCAGCTTCGCCGGGGCATCTTGCCCTCGGTGCTGAGGGCTGCCCAGCCCGCGCAGCTGGCTTCCTTTGGGCACCCAAAGCCTCCCCGCGCCGCGTTCTTTTCTTAGGTGTGCCCCGAAAAAAACCTAATGCAAAAGAGTCAAACTGTGGCTGCTGTTTGCTGGCCACCTGCGTCCTGATGACAAGAGGAAATCGGGTTACCCCCGCTGGACCTCAAGTCTTCACTTCTTCTCCAAAAGTTGCGCTATCTTTAACCCTGTGGGCTGTCACAGGGGCACTTGACAAGGCGGCGCTCGCATTTGTGTGGGGCAGGACGGTTTCACATTCTGTGTGTTTTCTTGGGCATTTTGTATGAGGAGGTGGGTATGCACTCTCTTGTTTATGGAAACAGGCATACATCGTATCTACAAAGGACAGAAAAAAAAGGCTTTGAGGGAAAATTTCAGTTCCTTACTGCCGGGGGACCATGCTGCAGGGACCTTGTCAGTTTCGTATTCACTGTTTTACTATTTGTTTTAGGGCTACAGTGAGGGGGGGTTTTAGGGCTACAGTGAGGGGGGGGTTTAGGGCTACAGTGAGGGGGGGGTTCAATTTTAAGTGCACATCAGGTCTTTCAAAAGACTTTTAATGTACAGTGGCTGGTGCGGTTCCTTTACGTTATAGAATTGCACAGTTCCTTACGATTCATGTGTATTTCGAGTGACTCAGGCTAGGCGGGAGTGGCGTCACTGGCTCTGCCCCAGTTTTTGCAAAAAAAAAACCCTCAGCAAGCCTATTTTATTAAGATATTCCTATCTTGTCGATATGATCATGTTTATATTTTCATTTATTGCAACAAGCCTTCTGGCACATATTCATTTATAAACCATTCCAATACCTTAGTGTAAAGAACCGGGCTATATGATCTCACACACACACACACACACACACACACAGAGGCACACCCCCTAATGAAAAGAGAAACTGAGGCACAGAGAAATCATGGAACTTTCCTGAGATCAAATTTTGTGTCAGTGAGAGCACTGAGAAAACACCCCTGAAATTGGAATTCAACTCCAGTCACTAAAACACTCGCTCCCGGCAGCATCTTTGTGGAATGCAAGGGTGATGTATATGCATATAAATCTTCATTAAGATGGAAGTGAGATATTATCCTGTTAATGTTAATATATATTTTCAACATTAATAACCAAATGAGCAAAATGAGGCCAATAGATCTAGGTTCTGTATGTGATTAAAATGATTTATATTCATTTTAAGTGAAAATGTTAAGTCAACTGCATGGATTCCTTTGGATTTGTGATAGTGACATTGTAAAACATACACGTGCACACGTACCCCATTCATGTAATTAAACCGATTCATCACACATATTGTTGGAGAATCTCAGAAACGTGTGGGACAGAGGATTAATTAACTCAGAAGCATGTAAACTCGAAAAGTTTGTCAGTCTATTCTCATTATACGTATGCTCCTCCATGTATGATTTGTGACAGCGTAAGGACAGATGGCCCAGTGATTTACAACTCTGACTTCAATTATATACCGTGTAGTTCAAGTGAAAATAGCTCTCTTGCAGCACAGATAGAGATGTTAGCAACCATTTATAAGAAAGGTTCTGAAATTCGGATCAAAGTTGAAGCCTACTTGGTTTGATTTCATGCAAAGAAAAAAAAAATTGGATCGCCTGTTTCTAAAATAATCCCCCAATATTAATCTCTGTTCCTTGGCGGCTTTAAAATTGTGCAAGTTTAAAAGTGAATTATAGCTGCTTTGCTTTTCTTTCGTGTAGTTCATAGCAGATATTTCAGCCCTGTCACTGCTTCAGAAAAATCCTTGGATCCAGTTCCTCCAGATTGAGAAAGAAATGACATACTTCTCAGGGTCATCATCTGGGCAGGCCTGAGGAGGGTGAGAGAGGGGAGAGAATTCTCCTCCGCGTACTGAACGCTTCGATTTGCGAAGTGGCTCTTAGCTGTCAGGCAGTATGATTCTCATTCAAAGCATGGGACACCACAGAAGAAAACCCTTCTCTCCTGCCACTTAAACTTACTGTTAGCATTTCAGTGCTGATCTACAACTTGGCTTAAAGTCTGTGTGTGTGTGTGTGTGTGTGTGTGTGTGTGTGTGTGTGTGTGT